>NW_028322097.1:1067500-1097500 GCF_057628025.1 Oncorhynchus mykiss
ACGCATCCCCCCCCCCCCCCCCCTCACCCACCTCTCCTCTCTCTCTCTCGTTGGGATCGGAGGGGGTTTGGCAGTGATCGAGAGGACCTGAGGGTGTGTGAGAGCTTGTCACGGACTTATTGTCCTGTTGAGATCGACAGAGACGATGCTTGATGGTTGTTTGTTTTTTTCTCCTTTAAAACATTTCTGCTAAAAAGTGGTCAGTTGCATTGAACCGGCCAGGTCAGAGGTTAAGGTTGACTAGTCCAGGTCAGAGGTTAAGGTTGACTAGTCTAGGTCAGAGGTTAAGGTTGACTAGTCCAGGTCAGAGGTTAAGGTTGACCAGTCTAGGTCAGAGGTTAAGGTTGACTAGTCCAGGTCAGAGGTTAAGGTTGACCAGTCTAGGACAGAGGTTAAGGTTGACTAGTCCAGGTCAGAGGTTAAGGTTGACTAGTCTAGGTCAGAGGTTAAGGTTGACTAGTCCAGGTCAGAGGTTAAGGTTGACCAGTCTAGGTCAGAGGTTAAGGTTGACTAGTCCAGGTCAGAGGTTAAGGTTGACTAGTCTAGGTCAGAGGTTAAGGTTGACTAGTCCAGGTCAGAGGTTAAGGTTGACTAGTCTAGGTCAGAGGTTAAGGTTGACTAGTCCAGGTCAGAGGTTAAGGTTGACTAGTTTAGGTCAGAGGTTAAGGTTGACTAGTCTAGGTCAGAGGTTAAGGTTGACTAGTCTAGGTCAGAGGTTAAGGTTGACTAGTCTAGGTCAGAGGTTAAGGTTGACTAGTCTAGGTCAGAGGTTAAGGTTGACTAGTCCAGGTCAGAGGTTAAGGTTGACCAGTCTAGGTCAGAGGTTAAGGTTGACCAGTCTAGGTCAGAGGTTAAGGTTGACTAGTCTAGGTCAGAGGTTAAGGTTGACTAGTCTAGGTCAGAGGTTAAGGTTGACTAGTCTAGGTCAGAGGTTAAGGTTGACTAGTCCAGGTCAGACGTTAAGGTTGACTAACAATTCACACACACTATTCTCTATATTAGTGCACTACCTTTGAGTAGAGCTCTATAGGCCGTGGTCAAAAGAAGTGCACGAAGTAAGCAGTAGGGATCAATTTGGAAAACACCCTCTAGTCTAGTATCTGCGACACACCCTCTAGTCTAGTCTAGTATCTGGGACACACCCTCTAGTCAAGTCTAGTATCTGGGACAAACCCTCTAGTCTAGTCTAGTATCTGGGACACACCCTCTAGTCAATTCTAGTATCTGGGAAAAACCCTCTAGTCTAGTCTAGTATCTGGGACACACCCTCTAGTCTAGTATCTGGGACACACACTCTAGTCTAGAATAGTATCTGGGACACACGCTCTAGTCTAGTATCTGGGACACACCCTCTAGTCTAGTATCTGGGACACACCCTCTAGTCTAGAATAGTATCTGGGACACACCCTCTAGTCTAGTATAGTATCTGGGACACACCCTCTAGTCTAGAATAGTATCTGGGACACACCCTCTAGTCAAGTCTAGTATCTGGGACACACCCTCTAGTCTAGTCTAGCATCTGGGAAATACCCTCTAGTCTAGTTTCTGGGACACACCCTGTAGTATAGTCTAGTATCTAGGAAACACCCTCTAGTCTAGTCTAGTTTCTGGGACACACCCTCTAGTCTCTATTCTGGGACACACCCTCTAGTCAAGTCTAGTATCTGGGGGACACCCTCTAGTCTAGTCTAGTATCTAGGACACCCCCTCTAGTCAGGTCTAGTCTCTGGGACACACCCTCTAGTCTAGTCTAGATTCCGGGACACACGTTCTAGTCTAGTTTCTGGGACACACCCTCTAGTCAGGTCTAGTTTCTGGGGCACACCCTCTAGTCTAGTCTAGTATCTGGGACACACCTTCTAGTCTAGTTTCTGGGACACCCCCTCTAGTCAGGTCTAGTTTCTGGGACACACCCTCTAGTCTAGTCTAGATTCCGGGACACACATTCTAGTCTAGTTTCTGGGACACACCCTCTAGTCAGGTCTAGTTTCTGGGACACACCCTCTAGTCTAGTCTAGTATCTGGGACACACCTTCTAGTCTAGTTTCTGGGACACACCCTCTAGTCAGGTCTAGTTTCTGGGACACACCCTCTAGTCTAGTCTGGTATCTGGGACACACCCTCTAGTCAAGTCTAGTATCTGGGACACACCCTCTAGTCAAGTCTAGTATTTGGGACACACCCTCTAGTCTAGTCTAATATCTGGGACACACCCTCTAGTCTAGTATAGTATCTGGGACACACCCTCTAGTCTAATATCTGGGACACACCCTCTAGTCTAGTCTAGTATCTGGGACACACCCTCTAGTCAAGTCTAGTATCTGGGACAAACCCTCTAGTCTAGTCTAGTATCTGGGACACACCCTCTAGTCAATTCTAGTATCTGGGAAAAACCCTCTAGTCCTGTCTAGTATCTGGGACACACCCTCTAGTCTAGTATCTGGGACACACCCTCTAGTCTAGAATAGTATCTGGGACACACCCTCTAGTCTAGTATCTGGGACACACCCTCTAGTCTAGAAAAGTATCTGGGACACACCCTCTAGTCTAGTATAGTATCTGGGACACACCCTCTAGTCTAGAATAGTATCTGGGACACACCCTCTAGTCTAGTATAGTATCTGGGACACACCCTCTAGTCTAGAATAGTATCTGGGACACACCCTCTAGTCAAGTCTAGTATCTGGGACACACATTCTAGTCAAGTCTAGTATCTGGGGCACACCCTCTAGTCTAGAATAGTATCTGGGACACACCCTCTAGTCAAGTCTAGTATCTGGGACACACCCTCTAGTCAAGTCTAGTATCTGGGACACACCCTCTAGTCTAGTCTAGCATCTGGGAAATACCCTCTAGTCTAGTTTCTGGGACACACCCTGTAGTATAGTCTAGTATCTAGGAAACACCCTCTAGTCTAGTCTAGTTTCTGGGACACACCCTCTAGTCTCTATTCTGGGACACACCCTCTAGTCAAGTCTAGTGTCTGGGGGACACCCTCTAGTCTAGTCTAGTATCTAGGACACCCCCTCTAGTCAGGTCTAGTTTCTGGGACACACCCTCTAGTCTAGTCTAGTATCTGGGACACACCTTCTAGTCTAGTTTCTGGGACACACCCTCTAGTCAGGTCTAGTTTCTGGGATACACCCTCTAGTCTAGTCTGGTATCTGGGACACACCCTCTAGTCAAGTCTAGTATCTGGGACACACCCTCTAGTCAAGTCTAGTATCTGGGACACACCCTCTAGACTAGTCTAATATCTGGGACACACCCTCTAGTCTAGTATAGTATCTGGGACTCACCCTCTAGTCTAGTCTAATATCTGGGACACACCCTCTAGTCAAGTCTAATATCTGGGACACACCCTCCAGTCAAGTCTAGTATCTGGGACAAACCCTCTAGTCTAGTCTAGTATCTGGGACACACCCGCTAGTCTAGTAACTGGGACACACCCTCTAGTCTAGAATAGTATCTGGGACACACCCTCTAGTCAAGTCTAGTATCTGGGACACACCCTCTAGTCAAGTCTAGTATCTGGGACACACCCTCTAGTCCAGCATCTGGGAAATACCCTCTAGTCTAGTTTCTGGGACACACCCTGTAGTATAGTCTAGTATCTAGGAAACACCCTCTAGTCTAGTCTAGTTTCTGGGACACACCCTCTAGTCTCTATTCTGGGACACACCCTCTAGTCAAGTCTAGTATCTGGGGGACACCCTCTAGTCTAGTCTAGTATCTAGGACAGCCCCTCTAGTCAGGTCTAGTTTCTGGGACACACCCTCTAGTCTAATCTAGATTCCGGGACACACATTCTAGTATAGTATCTGGGACACACCCTCTAGTCTAGTCTAATATCTGGGACACACCCTCTAGTCTAGTCTAGTATCTGGGACACACCTTCTAGTCTAGTTTCTGGGACACACCCTCTAGTCAGGTCTAGTTTCTGGGACACACCCTCTAGTCTAGTCTGGTATCTGGGACACACCCTCTAGTCAAGTCTAGTATCTGGGACACACCCTCTAGTCAAGTCTAGTATCTGGGACACACCCTCTAGTCTAATCTAATATCTGGGACACACCCTCTAGTCTAGTATAGTATCTGGGACACACCCTCTAGTCTAGTCTAATATCTGGGACACACCCTCTAGTCAAGTCTAATATCTGGGACACACCCTCTAGTCAAGTCTAGTATCTGGGACAAATCCTCTAGTCTAGTCTAGTATCTGGGACACACCCTCTAGTCTAGTCTAGTATCTGGGACACACCCTCTAGTCTAGTATCTGGGACACACCCTCTAGTCTAGAATAGTATCTGGGACACACCCTCTAGTCTAGTATCTGGGACACACCCTCTAGTCTAGTATCTGGGACACACCATCTAGTCTAGTATAGTATCTGGGACACACCCACTAGTCTAGTATAGTATGTAGGACACACACTCTACTCTAGTCTAGTATCTAGGACACACACTCTAGTGTAGTATAGTATCTAGGACACACCCTCTAGTCTAGTATCTGGGACACACCTTCTAGTCTAGTATAGTATCTGGGACACACATTCTAGTCAGGTCTAGTATCTGGGACACACACTCTAGTCTAGTCTAGTATCTGGGACACACATTCTACTCTAGTCTAGTTTCTGGGACACCCTCTAGTCTAGTTTCTGGGACACACCCTCTAGTCTAGTCTAGTATCTGGGACACACACTCTAGTCTGTTATCTGGGACACACCCTCTAGTCAAGTCTAGATTCTGGGAAATACCCTCTAGTCTAGTTTCTGGGAAACACCCTGTAGTATAGTCTAGTATCTGGGACACACCCTCTAGTCTAGTCTAGTATCTAGGACACACCCTCTATTTTAGTATCTGGGACACACCGTCTAGTCTAGTTTCTAGGACACACCGTCTAGTCTAGATTCTGGGACACACCCTCTAGTCAGGTCTAGTTTCTGAGACACACCCTCTTGTCTAGTATCTGGGAAATAACCTCTAGTCTAGTTTCTGGGACACACCCTGTAGTATATTCTAGTATCTAGGAAACACCCTCTAGTCTAGTCTAGTTTCTGGGACACACCCTCTAGTCTCTATTCTGGGACACACCCTCTAGTCAAGTCTAGTATCTGGGGGACACCCTCTAGTCTAGTCTAGTATCTAGGACACCCCCTCTAGTCAGGTCTAGTTTCTGGGACAGACCCTCTAGTCTAGTCTAGATTCCGGGACACACATTCTAGTCTAGTTTCTGGGACACACCCTCTAGTCAGGTCTAGTTTCTGGGACACACCCTCTAGTCTAGTCTAGTATCTGGGACACACCTTCTAGTCTAGTTTCTGGGACACACCCTCTAGTCAGGTCTAGTTTCTGGGACACACCCTCTAGTCTAGTCTGGTATCTGGGACACACCCTCTAGTCAAGTCTAGTATCTGGGACACACCCTCTAGTCTAGTCTAATATCTGGGACACACCCTCTAGTCTACTATAGTATCTGGGACACACCCTCTAGTCTAGTCTAATATCTGGGACACACCCTCTAGTCAAGTCTAATATCTGGGACACACCCTCTAGTCAAGTCTAGTATCTGGGACAAATCCTCTAGTCTAGTCTAGTATCTGGGACACACCCTCTAGTCTAGTCTAGTATCTGGGACACACCCTCTAGTCTAGTATCTGGGACACACCCTCTAGTCTAGAATAGTATCTGGGACACACCCTCTAGTCTAGTATCTGGGACACACCTCTCTAGTCTAGTATCTGGGACACACCATCTAGTCTAGTATAGTATCTGGGACACACCCACTAGTCTAGTATAGTATGTAGGACACACACTCTACTCTAGTCTAGTATCTAGGACACACCCTCTAGTGTAGTATAGTATCTAGGACACACCCTCTAGTCTAGTATCTGGGACACACCTTCTAGTCTAGTATAGTATCTGGGACACACATTCTAGTCAGGTCTAGTATCTGGGACACACACTCTAGTCAAGTCTAGTATCTGGGACACACATTCTACTCTAGTCTAGTTTCTGGGACACCCTCTAGTCTAGTTTCTGGGACACACCCTCTAGTCTAGTCTAGTATCTGGGACACACACTCTAGTCTGTTATCTGGGACACACCCTCTAGTCAAGTCTAGATTCTGGGAAATACCCTCTAGTCTAGTTTCTGGGAAACACCCTGTAGTATAGTCTAGTATCTGGGACACACCCTCTAGTCTAGTCTAGTATCTAGGACACACCCTCTATTTTAGTATCTGGGACACACCGTCTAGTCTAGTTTCTAGGACACACCGTCTAGTCTAGATTCTGGGACACACCCTCTAGTCAGGTCTAGTTTCTGAGACACACCCTCTTGTCTAGTATCTGGGAAATAACCTCTAGTCTAGTTTCTGGGACACACCCTGTAGTATAGTCTAGTATCTAGGAAACACCCTCTAGTCTAGTCTAGTTTCTGGGACACACCCTCTAGTCTCTATTCTGGGACACACCCTCTAGTCAAGTCTAGTATCTGGGGGACACCCTCTAGTCTAGTCTAGTATCTAGGACACCCCCTCTAGTCAGGTCTAGTTTCTGGGACAGACCCTCTAGTCTAGTCTAGATTCCGGGACACACATTCTAGTCTAGTTTCTGGGACACACCCTCTAGTCAGGTCTAGTTTCTGGGACACACCCTCTAGTCTAGTCTAGTATCTGGGACACACCTTCTAGTCTAGTTTCTGGGACACACCCTCTAGTCAGGTCTAGTTTCTGGGACACACCCTCTAGTCTAGTCTGGTATCTGGGACACACCCTCTAGTCAAGTCTAGTATCTGGGACACACCCTCTAGTCAAGTCTAGTATCTGGGACACACCCTCTAGACTAGTCTAATATCTGGGACACACCCTCTAGTATAGTATAGTATCTGGGACTCACCCTCTAGTCTAGTCTAATATCTGGGACACACCCTCTAGTCAAGTCTAATATCTGGGACACACCCTCCAGTCAAGTCTAGTATCTGGGACAAACCCTCTAGTCTAGTCTAGTATCTGGGACACACCCGCTAGTCTAGTAACTGGGACACACCCTCTAGTCTAGAATAGTATCTGGGACACACCCTCTAGTCAAGTCTAGTATCTGGGACACACCCTCTAGTCAAGTCTAGTATCTGGGACACACCCTCTAGTCTAGCATCTGGGAAATACCCTCTAGTCTAGTTTCTATGACACACCCTGTAGTATAGTCTAGTATCTAGGAAACACCCTCTAGTCTAGTCTAGTTTCTGGGACACACCCTCTAGTCTCTATTCTGGGACACACCCTCTAGTCAAGTCTAGTATCTGGGGGACACCCTCTAGTCTAGTCTAGTATCTAGGACACCCCCTCTAGTCAGGTCTAGTTTCTGGGACACACCCTCTAGTCTAATCTAGATTCCGGGACACACATTCTAGTATAGTATCTGGGACACACCCTCTAGTCTAGTCTAATATCTGGGACACACCCTCTAGTCTAGTCTAGTATCTGGGACACACCTTCTAGTCTAGTTTCTGGGACACACCCTCTAGTCAGGTCTAGTTTCTGGGACACACCCTCTAGTCTAGTCTGGTATCTGGGACACACCCTCTAGTCAAGTCTAGTATCTGGGACACACCCTCTAGTCAAGTCTAGTATCTGGGACACACCCTCTAGTCTAGTCTAATATCTGGGACACACCCTCTAGTCTAGTATAGTATCTGGGACACACCCTCTAGTCTAGTCTAATATCTGGGACACACCCTCTAGTCAAGTCTAATATCTGGGACACACCCTCTAGTCAAGTCTAGTATCTGGGACAAATCCTCTAGTCTAGTCTAGTATCTGGGACACACCCTCTAGTCTAGTCTAGTATCTGGGACACACCCTTTAGTCTAGTATCTGGGACACACCCTCTAGTCTAGAATAGTATCTGGGATACACCCTCTAGTCTAGTATCTGGGACACACCCTCTAGTCTAGTATCTGGGACACACTTTCTAGTCTAGTATAGTATCTGGGACACACCCACTAGTCTAGTATAGTATGTAGGACACACACTCTACTCTAGTCTAGTATCTAGGACACACACTCTAGTGTAGTATAGTATCTAGGACACACCCTCTAGTCTAGTATCTGGGACACACCTTCTAGTCTAGTCTAGTATCTGGGACACACATTCTACTCTAGTCTAGTTTCTGGGACACCCTCTAGTCTAGTTTCTGGGACACACCCTCTAGTCTAGTCTAGTATCTGCGACACACACTCTAGTCTGTTATCTGGGACACACCCTCTAGTCAAGTCTAGATTCTGGGAAATACCCTCTAGTCTAGTTTCTGGGAAACACCCTGTAGTATAGTCTAGTATCTGGGACACACCCTCTAGTCTAGTCTAGTATCTAGGACACACCCTCTATTTTAGTATCTGGGACACACCCTCTAGTCTAGTTTCTAGGACACACCGTCTAGTCTAGATTCTGGGACACACCCTCTAGTCAGGTCTAGTTTCTGAGACACACCCTCTTGTCTAGTATCTGGGAAATAACCTCTAGTCTAGTTTCTGGGACACACCCTGTAGTATAGTCTAGTATCTAGGAAACACCCTCTAGTCTAGTCTAGTTTCTGGGACACACCCTCTAGTCAAGTCTAGTATCTGGGGGACACCCTCTAGTCTAGTCTAGTATCTAGGACACCCCCTCTAGTCAGGTCTAGTTTCTGGGACAGACCCTCTAGTCTAGTCTAGATTCCGGGACACACATTCTAGTCTAGTTTCTGGGACACACCCTCTAGTCAGGTCTAGTTTCTGGGACACACCCTCTAGTCTAGTCTAGTATCTCGGACACACCTTCTAGTCTAGTTTCTGGGACACACCCTCTAGTCAGGTCTAGTTTCTGGGACACACCCTCTAGTCTAGTCTGGTATCTGGGACACACCCTCTAGTCAAGTCTAGTATCTGGGACACACCCTCTAGTCAAGTCTAGTATCTGGGACACACCCTCTAGTCTAGTCTAATATCTGGGACACACCCTCTAGTCTAGTATAGTATCTGGGACACACCCTCTAGTCTAGTCTAATATCTGGGACACACCCTCTAGTCTAGTCTAGTATCTGGGACACACCCTCTAGTCAAGTCTAGTATCTGGGACAAACCCTCTAGTCTAGTCTAGTATCTGGGACACAAAATTGGAAGCAATGAGGCTTTGAAAATATTGTTAGACGATTAGCATAAATGTGGAATATTAATTGGTAGAGCTAATTTAAAACAGGACAGGTGCAACCGAGTGTATTAGATTACACCCATGCTATTACAGGCCTGTAAAACATTGACCGTTTGAAGTACTTGTGTTTAGTGAATCCGTCAGGTCAGAGAGAGAGAGAGAGAGAAGAGAGTAAGGATGAACAGGGATGTTCTCTTGAGAAGTGTGTGGTTTTGGACCATTTTCCTGTCCTGCTAAGCATTTGAAATGTAACTATATTTGGGTGTCAGGGAAAATATTTTGAATAAAAAGTGTAATATTTTCTATAGGAATGTAGAGTGTAAAGAATCTCAAGTAAAAATTGTCAAAAAATATAAATAGTAAAGTGTCTAGCTGGACGCCTATCCCTAAGAAGTTTTAGGTAGTACTTTACGCCACTGATTTCTGTCTCTCTCTCTCTCTCTCTCTCTCTCTCTCTACTCTCTCTCTACCTCTCTCTACTTTCCCTCCTCTCTCTCTCTCTCTCTCTCTCTCTCTCTCTCTCTCTCTCCTCTTCTCTCTCCTCTTCTCTCTCCTCTTCTCTCTCCCTCTCTCTCTCTCCCTCTCTCTCCCTCTCTCTCTGTCTCTCTCTCTCCCTTTCTCTCTCTCCCTCTCTCTCTCTCTCTCTCCCTCTCTCCCTTTCTCTCTCTCTCCCTCTCTCTCCCTCTCTCTCTGTCTCTCTCTCTCCCTCTCTCCCTCTCTCCTCTCCCTTTCTCTCTCTCTCCCTCTCTCTCATTCTCTCTCTCTATACTTCCATATTGTATGTGTTCTCCGAGTCACATGACACTAATATAGTGGGTTTATATCAGTAATGTATGTTATTTAATAGCTTTCACGCCAATCTCAATTGTATCAATTAATCACAGCGTTAAAGTAACACTGTGTAACTGACACTGTCCTTTGAGGACTTTGTTAAATCATACTAAGCCATGTTGATCACTTCAGGGGAGGGCCAAGTTCCCTTCAATCTCATCGTCGCATTTGTTCTCCAGCATGTTGCCTGATCTCTTGATCTCTTCCCGTGTGACACTCTCAACTGGTTTGGACAGGCAAGGACTGATGAGGCGCCTATCGCCCCTGGCAACTGTTTGAAGTTGTGTGAGTGTTGAACAACGCGGCCTGTCTCCTCACATGCTCCTCAACCAGAGGACGCTGGCACCTTGATTTTCCCTCTTCATCATCCCTTCATTCGTCAGCTGGCACCGCCGGGAATCGTAGGCGTCGTTGACAAATGTGGGCCCACCTTGGGTAATTAATAAATGAAAGTGGGGACTGTCGTAATGTTACGCCTGTGATCTGCAAAGAGACTGCTGTTCGTTCTCCTCTCCCTCATCCTCCTCTCCTCCTCCTCTCCACCCTCTCCTCCCTCTCCTCCTCTCCTCCATCTGCTCCTCCTCTTCTCCTCTCCTTCTCCTCTCATCCTCTCCTCCATCTCCTTGATCTCCTCCTTTCCTCCTCTCCTCCTCTCCTCCTCTCCTCCTCCTCTCCTCCTCTTTTCCTATTTTCCTCTTCTCCTCCTCCTTTCCTCCTCTTCTCCTCCTCTCCTCCTCTCCTCCTCCTCTCCTCCTTTCCTCCTCTCATTCTCTCCTCTTCCCCTCACTAAAGAGAGAACAATGGAGGAGGGAGGAGGGAGGAGAGGAGGGAGGAGAGTGGAGGTAGGAGAGGAGGGAGGAGGGAGGGAGGAGGGTGGAGAGGAGGGAGGAGAGTGGAGGGAGGGAGGAGGGAGGGAGGAGAGGAGAAGAGGAAGAGAGGAGGGAGGAGGGAGGAGAGTGGAGGGAGGAGGGAGGAGGGAGGAGAGTGGAGGGAGGGAGGAGAGAAGGAGAGGAGAGACGGAGGAGAAGAGGGAGGAGAGGAGGAGGAGAGAGACTTCCCTACACTAAAGAGAGAAAAAGAGAGGAGGGAGGTGGGAAGGAGAGGAGGAGGAGAGGGACTTCCCTTCACTAAAGACAGCCAAGAGAGGAGGGAGGAGGGAGAAGAGGAAGAGCTGAGGAGGAGTGGGACTTCTCTCCACTAAAGAGAGCCAAGAGAGGAGGGAGGAGGGAGAAGAGGAAGAGCTGAGGAGGAGTGGGACATCTCTCCACTAAAGAGAGCCAAGAGAGGAGGGAGGAGGGAGAAGAGGAAGAGCTGAGGAGGAGTGGGACATCTCTCCACTAAAGAGAGCCAAGAGAGGAGGGAGGTGGGAAGGAGAGGAGGAGGAGAGGGACTTCCCTTCACTAAAGAGAGCCAAGAGAGGAGGGAGGAACGGAGGAGAGGAGGAGAGGGAAGGGTGGCTGGCAAACGTCCCATCGTCTTCTTGCACATAAAATCCCTCTGGTGTGTCTCCACCAATTAAGACACGCCCCTTCCCTCCATGTTCTAGACATCATCATTAATAAAAATGGCAGGTGTTGTGTCGTCATTAACACTTGTTAAAAGGAAACGATGTAACGGGAGAAAGAGGGGTGGAGGAGGGAGGGAGGAGGGAGGGAGGGAGGAAGAGGTTAGGGAGGTGGGAGTGAGGAAGAGGGAGGGAGGAGGGAGGGAGGAAGAGGGAGGAGGGAGGGAGGAAGAGGGAGGAAGAAAGAGGGAAGGAGGAGGGAGGGAGAAAGAGGGAGGGAGGGAGGGAGGGAGGGAGGGAGGGAGGGAGGGAGGGAGGGAGGGAGGGAGGGAGGGAGGGAGGGAGGGAGGGAGGGAGGGAGGGAGGGAGGGAGGGAGGGAGGGAGGGAAGAAGAAAAGAAAACAGATTGTTATGTGGGGGTCGCGCTTGTTGTTACGGAGTGTTTTCATTCCAACCAATAACGTGACTGTAGCTGTGTCCCAAACGACACCCTATTTACTATGTAGTGCACTACTTTTGCCCACCTCCAGTCAAAACCAAAGCACTACATAGGGGATAGGGTGTCGATTTATGGGCTCGCATACCGAATCAATAGAGGGTTGTGGTGGATGGACTCAGCTGGGAGTTTAATAAGCCATGCGGACAGCAAATCAGGAAACAGGACATTGATGTATGAGGATATTTCGCTGGGGTTTTACTCTTACAGGTCTCCCATTCGAATCAATAGAAGACAGGATGATAATGAGGGTTTCAATAGACAGCGGGACAGGAAGTGGATTATAGAGGCTAATGTTAGCTTATTTAGCTGGAGTCACATTGCTTATATATATATATATATATATCTGATGTAACTAATTAGCATCCTGTTCTCCCTTTAGAGTTCACGGCTTTTCACCAGGGCCCACAGTAGTGGACAATACAGGGCGGGGGGGGGGGGGGGGGGGGGGGGAAGAGGTTGGCATTTGAGAAGCAAACTCTGTTTTCCCCTGAGACAAACAAAGACGAATAAATCTAACCAGCCAATATATTACTAGAGGTCGAATGTATCAATCTAACCAGCAATATATTACTAGAGGTCTAATGTATCAATCTAACCAGCAATATATTACTAGAGGTCGAATGTATCAATCTAACCAGCCAATATATTACTAGAGGTCGAGGTCTAATGTATCAATCTAACCAGCAATATATTACTAGAGGTCGAATGTATCAATCTAACCAGCAATATATTACTAGAGGTCTAATGTATCAATCTAACCAGCAATATATTACTAGAGGTCGAATGTATCAATCTAACCAGCCAATATATTACTAGAGGTCGAATGTATCAATCTAACCAGCAATATATTACTAGAGGTCGAATGTATCAATCTAACCAGCAATATATTACTAGAGGTCGAATGTATCAATATCAGCAGCAATATATTACTAGAGGTCGAATGTATCAATCTAACCAGCAATATATTACTAGAGGTAGAATGTATCTATCTAACCAGCCAATATATTACTAGAGGTCTAATGTATCAATCTAACCAGCAATATATTACTAGAGGTCTAATGTATCTATCTAACCAGCCAATATATTACTAGAGGTCTAATGTATCAATCTAACCAGCAATATATTACTAGAGGTCGAATGTATCAATCTAACCAGCAATATATTACTAGAGGTCTAATGTATCAATCTAACCAGCAATATATTACTAGAGGTCTAATGTATCTATCTAACCAGCCAATATATTACTAGAGGTCTAATGTATCAATCTAACCAGCAATATATTACTAGAGGTCGAATGTATCAATCTAACCAGCCAATATATTACTAGAGGTCGAGGTCTAATGTATCAATCTAACCAGCAATATATTACTAGAGGTCGAATGTATCAATCTAACCAGCCATATATTACTAGAGGTCTAATGTATCAATCTAACCAGCAATATATTACTAGAGGTCTAATGTATCAATCTAACCAGCAATATATTACTAGAGGTCGAGGTCTAATGTATCAATCTAACCAGCCAATATATTACTAGAGGTCGAATGTATCAATCTAACCAGCAATATATTACTAGAGGTCGAGGTCGAATGTATCAATCTAATCAGCAATATATTACTAGAGGTCTAGGTCTAATGTATCAATCTAAACAGCAATATATTACTAGAGGTCTAATGTATCAATCTAACCAGCAATATATTACTAGAGGTCTAATGTATCAATCTAACCAGCAATATATTACTAGAGGTCGAGGTCTAATGTATCAATCTAACCAGCCAATATATTACTAGAGGTCGAATGTATCAATCTAACCAGCAATATATTACTAGAGGTCGAGGTCTAATGTATCAATCTAACCAGCCAATATATTACTAGAGGTCTAATGTATCAATCTAACCAGCCAATATATTACTAGAGGTCGAGGTCTAATGTATCAATCTAACCAGCAATATATTACTAGAGGTCGAATGTATCAATCTAACCAGCAATATATTACTAGAGGTTGAGGTCTAATGTATCAATCTAACCAGCCAATATATTACTAGAGGTCGAATGT
Source organism: Oncorhynchus mykiss (assembly GCF_057628025.1). Lineage (NCBI taxonomy): Eukaryota > Metazoa > Chordata > Actinopteri > Salmoniformes > Salmonidae > Oncorhynchus > Oncorhynchus mykiss. Next base: position 1,081,578 of record NW_028322097.1, read on the forward strand.
ATCAATCTAACCAGCAATATATTACTAGATGTCGAATGTATCAATATCAGCAGCAATATATTACTAGAGGTCGAATGTATCAATCTAACCAGCACTATATTACTAGAGGTCGAATGTATCAATCTAACCAGCCAATATATTACTAGAGGTCGAGGTCTAATGTATCTATCTAACCAGCAATATATTACTAGAGGTCTAATGTATCAATCTAACCAGCAATATATTACTAGAGGTCTAATGTATCAATCTAACCAGCAATATATTACTAGAGGTCTAATGTATCTATCTAACCAGCCAATATATTACTAGAGGTCTAATGTATCTATCTAACCAGCCAATATATTACTAGAGGTCTAATGTATCAATCTAACCAGCCAATATATTACTAGAGGTCGAGGTCTAATGTATCAATCTAACCAGCAATATATTACTAGAGGTCGAATGTATCAATCTAACCAGCAATATATTACTAGAGGTCTAATGTATCAATCTAACCAGCCAATATATTACTAGAGGTCGAATGTATCAATCTAACCAGCCAATATATTACTAGAGGTCGAATGTATCAATCTAACCAGCAATATATTACTAGAGGTCGAATGTATCAATCTAACCAGCCAATATATTACTAGAGGTCGAATGTATCAATCTAACCAGCAATATATTACTAGAGGTCGAATGTATCAATCTAACCAGCAATATATTACTAGAGGTCGAATGTATCAATCTAACCAGCCAATATATTACTAGAGGTCTAATGTATCAATCTAACCAGCCAATATATTACTAGAGGTCGAGGTCTAATGTATCAATCTAACCAGCCAATATATTACCAGAGGTCTAATGTATCAATCTAACCAGCAATATATTACTAGAGGTTGAATGTATCAATCTAACCAGCCAATATATTACTAGAGGTCTAATGTATCAATCTAACCAGCCAATATATTACTAGAGGTCTAATGTATCAATCTAACTAGCCAATATATTACTAGAGGTCGAGGTCTAATGTATCAATCTAACCAGCCAATATATTACTAGAGGTCGAATGTATCAATCTAACCAGCCAATATATTACTAGAAGTCTAATGTATCAATCTAACCAGCAATGTATTGCTGGAGGACTAATTTATGAAGCGTGGTCACTGTGCTTATTGCAACAGTCAAGGAATCTGGTATTCTGAGAGTGAATTGGCTTTCTTTGAACAAAACCAATGAATGTTAAGATACACAGAACAAACACCACCGACAGCAATCAAAACAACTGGCTTGGGAGAGAAGAGCCTGGAGAACCAGACGGCATCGCTGTCGCCAGCAGTAGAAGTGTGTTTTGTATCACCGCTAATGTGGACAATTTGTTCCACTCGATGTGGAGCGAGACTGCGGTGATTCTCTCCAGATTGATCCATTTTCCGAAAGACACAAAGTTAGAAACCCATTGATATTTTGTTCCTAAACAAACCGTGATTAGTTCCCTGAAATTGCAGGGACATTGGTAACCTCACAAAATGGAGGCTCTTTTGACCAGAGACCTATGGGAATAGAGTGTCATTTCAGACACAGACATAGTGTGAGGTAAAAGGGGTTTATTTCAGTCTTAAGCAACGCTTTTAAAGGTTTATACGGCCTAATATAGAACACTGATGTAAAGAGTTTAAATGCACTTGCTCTGATTGTAAACATATACAAAGAGACTTGACAGTAATATGATAACATGGTATGGACAGTAACATGATATGGACAGTACCATGATAACATGATATGGACAGTAACATGATAACATGATAACATGATAACATGATATGGACAGTACCATGATAACATGATATGGACAGTAACATGATAACATGATATGGACAGTAACATGATAACATGATAACATGATAACATGATATGGACAGTACCATGATAACATGATATGGACAGTACCATGATAACATGATATGGACAGTACCATGATAACATGATATGGACAGTAACATGATAACATGATATAGACAGTAACATGATAACATGATATGGACAGTACCATGATAACATGATATGGACAGTAACATGATAACATGATATGGACAGTAACATGATAACATGATAACATGATAACATGATATGGACAGTAACATGATAACATGATATGGACAGTACCATGATAACATGATATGGACAGTACCATGATAACATGATATAGACAGTAACATGATAACATGATATGGACAGTACCATGATAACATGATATGGACAGTAACATGATAACATGATATGGACAGTAACATGATAACATGATAACATGATAACATGATATGGACAGTAACATGATAACATGATATGGACAGTAACATGATAACATGATATGGACAGTAACATGATAACATGATATGGACAGTAACATGATAACATGATATGGACAGTAACATGATAACATGATATGGACAGTAACATGATAACATGATATGGACAGTACCATGATAACATGATATGGACAGTAACATGATAACATGATATGGACAGTAACATGATAACATGATATGGACAGTAACATGATAACATGATATGGACAGTAACATGATAACATGATATGGACAGTACCATGATAACATGATATGGACAGTACCATGATAACATGATATAGACAGTAACATGATAACATGATATGGACAGTAATATGATAACATGATATGGACAGTAATATGATAACATGATATGGACAGTACCATGGTAACATGATATGGACAGTACCATGATAACATGATATGGACAGCGATATGCTAACATGATATGGACAGTACCATGATAACATGATATGGACAGTAACATGATATGGACAGTAACATGATAACATGATATGGACAGTAACATGATAACATGATATGGACAGTACCATGATAACATGATATGGACAGTACCATGATAACATGATATGGACAGCGATATGCTAACATGATATGGACAGTAACATGATAACATGATATGGACAGTAACATGATATGGACAGTAACATGATAACATGATATAGACAGTAACATGATATGGACAGTACCATGATAACATGATATGGACAGTAACATGATAACATGATATGGACAGTAATATGATAACATGATATGGACAGTAACATGATAACATGATATGGACAGTACCATGATAACATGATATGGACAGTACCATGATAACATGATATGGACAGTAACATGATAACATGATATGGACAGTAACATGATAACATGATATGGACAGTAACATGATAACATGATATGGACAGTACCATGATAACATGATATGGACAGTACCATGATAACATGATATGGACAGCGATATGCTAACATGATATGGACAGTAACATGATAACATGATATAGACAGTAACATGATATGGACAGTACCATGATAACATGATATAGACAGTAACATGATATGGACAGTACCATGATAACATGATATAGACAGTAACATGATATGGACAGTACCATGATAACATGATATAGACAGTAACATGATATGGACAGTACCATGATAACATGATATAGACAGTAACATGATATGGACAGTACCATGATAACATGATATAGACAGTGATATGATAACATGATATGGACAGTAATATGAATAATTGATATGGACAGTACCATGATAACATTATATGGACAGTAACATGATAACATGATTATGGACAGTAATATGATAACATGATATGGACCGGAGTGACTTGACACAATGGGCTAAGCAAGTTGTAAGAAACAAAATGGCGACGACGCAGGATGTCTTACTTAGTTAAAGGGTTCCAGTGTGAAGCGTTCATCCACGGACACGGGTAACGGACACGGGTAACGGACACGGGTAACGGACACGGGTAACGGACACGGGTAACGGACACGGGTAACGGACACGGGTAACGGACACGGGTAACGGACACGGGTAACGGACACGGGTAACAGACACGGGTAACAGACACGGGTAACGGACACGGGTAACGGACACGGGTAACGGACACGGGTAACGGACACGGGTAACAGACACGGGTAACGGACACGGGTAACGGACACGGGTAACGGACACGGGTAACGGACACGGGTAACGGACACGGGTAACGGACACGGGTAAGAGTCAAGCTACATTTTCAGATATTATACTTCTCAAATTTTTGTCAGAAGTTTTAGTTGCAGATTATAAAGTTTGCTGTTAGCTAGCTAGCTAATGTTAACTGGCGGGATCGCTAGCTAACGTTATGTGTACAATCTTAATTATTAGTTGCAGATTATAAAGTGTACTGTTAGCTAATGTTAACTGGCGGGATCGCTAGCTAACGTTATGTGTACAATCTTTTTATTATTTATTATTTGTATCTCAGAATGCCATTTGCATTGCTAGTTATAGCCTCATGTTAGCTTGCTAGCTAGCATTGAACCTAGTTGGTTAGCTTTAGCTTCCTGCAGATTCATAGCACAGCATTTCATGCATGGTGGCTAGCTATGACATGGTGGCTAGCTATGACATGGTGGCTAGCTATGACATGGTGGCTAGCTATGACGTGGTGGCTCGCTATGACATGGTGGCTAGCTATGACATGGTGGCTAGCTATGACATGGTGGCTAGCTATGACATGGTGGCTAGCTGTGACATGGTGGCTAGCTACGACACGGTGGCTAGCTACGACATGGTGGCTATCTACGACATGGTGGCTAGCTATGACATGGTGGCTAGCTGTGACATGGTGGCTAGCTGTGACATGGTGGCTAGCTATGACATGGTGGCTAGCTATGACAATCCGTTCAAATTCCTAGCGCTGTATGGATTGGGATTACAGTTCATTGTTTAGATGGCTAACGACATGTCGAAACAGATGGCCTCGTTTGTGAATCCTTAAAAAGATGGGTGGGGCTAAGGCTTTTAAGAGGATGTGAATGATGCTAAATAGGTGTAGACAAAGAAGAGCTCTCCAGTTGGTGTACCAAAACATTTAAGGGCCATTTTCTCAAAAGTTTATCAACTTTCAAAGCAGAATTACTTCCCCACTGTTCCTTAACTGTAGTGTATGATAAACAAGTTTGTTACTCTGAGTCTCTACTTTTATCCAATGTAACAAATGTCATTTCAAATTTTGCAACACGAGACTGAAAAGAGGTGGTTTGTCACATGTGAAAACATTATATTTGTAAACACTGGACAGTATTACGATAACATGATACAGTATGTGTCTGTACTGGACAGTACTATGATACAGTATGTGTCTGTACTGGACAGTACTATGATACAGTATGTGTCTGTACTGGACAGTATTACGATAACATGATACAGTATGTGTCTGTACTGGACAGTACTATGATACAGTATGTGTCTGTACTGGACAGTACTATGATAACATGATACAGTATGTGTCTGTACAGGACAGTACTATGATACAGTATGTGTCTGTACTGGACAGTACTATGATAACATGATACAGTATGTGTCTGTACTGGACAGTACTATGATACAGTATGTGTCTGTACTGGACAGTACTATGATAACATGATACAGTATGTGTCTGTACTGGACAGTATTATGATAACATGATACAGTATGTGTCTGTACTAGACAGTACTATGATAACATGATACAGTATGTGTCTGTACTGGACAGTACTATGATACAGTATGTGTCTGTACTGGATAGTACTATGATACAGTATGTGTCTGTACTGGACAGTACTACGATAACATGATACAGTATGTGTCTGTACTGGACAGTACTATGATACAGTATGTGTCTGTACTGGACAGTACTATGATAACATGATACAGTATGTGTCTGTACTGGACAGTACTTTGATAACATGATACAGTATGTGTCTGTACTGGACAGTACTATGATAACATGATACAGTATGTGTCTGTACTGGACAGTACTATGATAACATGATACAGTATGTGTCTGTACTGGACAGTACTATGATAACATGATACAGTATGTGTCTGTACTGGACAGTACTATGATAACATGATACAGTATGTGTCTGTACTGGACAGTACTATTATACAGTATGTGTCAGTACTGGACAGTACAATGATAACATGATACAGTATGTGTCTGTACTGGACAGTACTGTGATACAGTATGTGTCTGTACTGGACAGTAATATGATACAGTATGTGTCTGTACTGGACAGTAATATGATAACATGATACAGTATGTGTCTGTACTGGACAGTACTTTGATACAGTATGTGTCTGTACTGGACAGTACTATGATACAGTATGTGTCTGTACTGGACAGTACTATGATAACATGATACAGTATGTGTCTGTACTGGACAGTACTATGATAACATGATACAGTATGTGTCTGTACTGGACAGTACTATAACACAGTATGTGTCAGTACTGGACAGTACTATGATACAGTATGTGTCTGTACTGGACAGTACTATGATAACATGATACAGTATGTTTCTGTACTGGACAGTACTATGACAACATGATACAGTATGTGCCTGTACAGGACAGTACTATGATACAGTATGTGTCAGTACTGGACAGTACTATGATACAGTATGTGTCTGTACTGGACAGTACTATGATAACATGATACAGTATGTGTCAGTACTGGACAGTACTATGATACAGTATGTGTCTGTACTGGACATTACTTTGATACAGTATGTGTCTGTACTGGACAGTACTATGATAACATGATACAGTATGTGTCAGTACTGGACAGTACTATGATACAGTATGTGTTAGTAGTGGATAGTACTATGATAACATGATACAGTATGTGTCTGTACTGGACAGTACTATGATAACATAATACAGTATGTGTCTGTACTGGACAGTACTATGATAACATGATACAGTATGTGTCTGTACAGGACAGTACTATGATACAGTATGTGTCTGTACTGGACAGTACTATGATAACATGATACAGTATGTGTCAGTACTGGACAGTACTATGATACAGTATGTGTTAGTAGTGGATAGTACTATGATAACATGATACAGTATGTGTCAGTACTGGACAGTACTATGATACAGTATGTGTCTGTACTGGACAGTACTATGATAACATGATACAGTATGTGTCTGTACTGGACATTACTATGATACAGTATCTATCTGTACTGGACAGTACTTTGATACAGTATATGTCTGTACTGGACAGTACTATGATACAGTATGTGTCTGTACTGGATAGTACTATGATGCAGTATGTGTTAGTACTGGATAGTACTATGAAAACATGATACAGTATGTGTCTGTACTAGATAGTACTATGATGCAGGTTGTGTTAGTACTAGATAGTACTACGATAACATGATATTAACAAAGTCAGTCCCACAGTATTGCACTTTAAGAGAGAGACATTATTGTTGAATAACTCCACATTTTTGTGAATCCGAAAACCGAACGATCACAAAAAAAAAGTGAGGTTGGCAAACGAGGGAGGCGACAAAGGCGGAGGAGGTTGATACCAGGTTTTTGGGTGGGTTTGGGTGTCTTTAATTGAGGGAGAGAGTGCTGGGCGATGCTGTGAGATGTTTACCTGACAGATGGTAAGGGTGGGTGGGTGTGGATATCTTTAACCCCCTAGAGTGGAATGTCCTGTTCCCGTTGAAATCTTGTTAGCGTAATACAAAAATCCCCATAATATTCTGTTTGAAATAGAGATATCTGTTGTTTTTGTGGATTGGATGAGGTGGAAGGTGACAGAGCTAGGAGCGTCTATCAGACTGTGAGACATGTCGAACAGTTTGGGCTACACACATATGTTGGATGTATTTCTCAAGGCCCGCAGGCCTCACAAGACTGTTGTACTATGTAGTGAATCTGTTATTCAATACCCCCCCCAAAAAATATATATATATATATACTTCTACTTCAATGGGTCTTACATTTTAAAATGAAATAGCTAAGTGATCCTTGGTGTGATTAGAACCCCTCCCACATCTTAGACAGGGATAAGACAGTTATGGGTTGAATGAGGGAGACAGAGGGCTGGGAGATGCTGGGAGATGCTGGGAGATGTTGGCAGATGCTGGGAGATGTTGGGAGATGCTGGGAGATGTTGGGAGATGCTGGGAGATGTTGGGAGATGCTGGGAGATGCTGGGAGATGTTGGGAGATGCTGGGAGATGCTGGGAGATGCTGGGAGATGTTACCTGACTCATGGTAAAGGTGGGTGGGGTGGAAATCTTTAATGAATGGAGACAGGGTGTTGGGACAAAGAACACATTTTCATTGTGTTCGTGACACAGGGACTCCGTGGCCACAACATCACACGTGATAAAGTTTTTACTTCACACAAGCTGAGGACAGGAGCTCCTCAAGAGGAAGCTGACGATGGTAGGAACGGTACGAAAAATCAAGCCAGAGCTCCCACCTCAGCTGTTGAAAACACAGGGGCAGGCCTATCAATCCCTCTAAGTTTGTGTTCACGGCCGACACGTCCCTAGTGTCCTACGTGCCAAAGAAAGGCAGAAATGTGGTACTCATGAGTACGCTGCATAGGGATGAGAGAATCTACAGCCAGGAACATCAACAACCAGAAATCATAATGGATGAGAGAATCTACAGCCAGGAACATCAACAACCAGAAATCATAATGGATGAGAGAATCCACAGCCAGGAACATCAAAAACCAGAAATCATAATGGATGAGAGAAGCTGGTGACTGGCTACAGATACAAAAGAAGAACCCTACGCTGGCATCTTGTGATATTCTTCACCATCTTGGACATCTCGGAGTACAACATGTTTGTCATCTGGATGCCGTTGAACCCAGATTGGAACCGAGGGAAGCTCCAGAGGAGACGACTCTTTCTAGAGGAGCTGGGCAAGGCATTGGTAAGACCTCCAATCTAGAGGAGGCAACATATCCCAAGGACCCCAGATTCAGTCAGCAGCCATCGTGAGGAGGATTCAGGAGGAGGATGCTGATGCCCCATCCGCCCCGACCCACAGAACCAACAACTCCAATACAGGAAGTAACTGTGAGTGATGTTGTTGCATGCGTGTGTGTGTGTCTGACTCTCCTACCTTGGTCTGCTGTGACTATATATGTGAGTGAGATGTCAGTGAAAATTCCTGAACAAAGTGTTTTCATCGTTCTAGATTGTGTAGCCGGGGGCAACAAGAAGAAGCGTTGAGATGAGTGTGTGGACCCAAGAAGGACAGGAAGACACAGCACACATGCATCAAGTGCAATAGATACGTTTGTAACCCACACACACACACACACACACACACACACACACACACATACACACACACACACACGCACACACACACAAATAAACACACACACACACACACGCACACGCACACGCACACGCACGCACGCACACACACACACACACACACACACACACACACAAATAAACACACACACACACACACGCACACACACACACACACACACACACACACACACACACACACACACACACACACACACACACACACACACACACACACACACACACACACACACACACACACACACACACGCAGAGTAAAACTATGTCCCTTATGTGGTGTGTACACCGGCCTTAATTTGTGTTCAATGGGGGTTCATTTATCATTCCCATAAAATACTACTACTAATAAATGTTTAAAATTCAGTTCAAAGCCATGAACATCAATAGTGATAAAAACCTTGTTTCATTTAAATTTGTTCAATATAAACATTCATTTTTTTACACCCATGTCTTGATTATAATTAATTTTTTTGTTCACAAAAATCACATTTTATTTAAAAAATCAAAACGAAACGCTAATTTATTGATAAATGTGATCTAGCAGAGGTAAATGGCAGGAATGAACCATGTGTGCTGTCTATATTAACCATGTGTCTATATTGCTTGTAATTGAAATAAGTCAAACATCAAAGTATTGAGTCTTTTTATGTCAATTGTATACGGCTGTATTGTTTTCAAAAACCCATTAATGTTGTGGGTCAATCAGACCCAATCAGACGTTGGGTGAATAACAAACACAATGCTGAGAGATGCCCGGAGATGTTAACTGACAGATGGTAAGGGTGGGTGTGGAGATCTTTAATTGGTGGCCACAGAGTGCTCTGAGATGCTGTGAGATGTTCCCTGACAGATGGTAAGGGTGGGTGTGGAGAAGGTTAGGCACGGTGTGGCTCTCATGCAGTGGTGTAAAGTATTTAAGTAAAATTACTTTAAAGTACTACTGAAGTTGTTTTTATGAGTATCTGTACTTTACTATTCATATTTTTTACAACTTTTACTTTTGTCATGATGTTGGCCTGGGGGGTTTATGACAGTCATAAATACCTCTTCCTCTCTTTTTCCTCTCTACACTCTACTGAGTTGACATTTTTTTTTAAAACTTGGTTAACATAGAGATTCTGGGAACTTAAGTAGGTGGGGTGAAATGAACTATATTCTGGTAATCCGAAGTTGTACTTAATGAATATGATGTCAGTTCGGTTGTCATGAGACATTCTCATCAATGAAAAGATGTCATAAACTCTACAGTGGAAAGTCTACACATTACAGTTATCGGATTCACATGTAATTGTTGTTCAATTTAAATGTTTGAATATGAAATTACTTGTGACAGGATGAAATGTGGTTTTAGCTTCTAAAATGTGAAATGTGGGATTTCATAAGTTAGGGCTGCTAACTTAGTGGCCCGCCTCTGTGAAGGGACATGGGCTATAAAACTTTTCAAACACGCCCTCTTCTCCCTTCCTATATAAAGCCTTGATAACAATAGAGCTTCCTGTTCCGAAGATGTGAGGACGACGGTCCTATGTTCAGATAATAACTACAGAACGAAGCCAACATCAGCGTGAGCTTTGGTTGCGAACTCTTATTCACTACAGAAGTGATACCTCCTAGCCGTTGAGTTAGCAACAGTAGATGCAACGTGGGTTAGGAAGGAACAGACAGAGTATCCCTTCTATCACCCAACGATGTTACTACAACGTATCCAATTGACAACCAGAGACATTCTTCAAAGGACAGAGGACTCGGTTGGGCAACACGGTCTTCCATCTACCACCAACCTACAGAAGCGCAGCTCAGAGTAAATATTTATTGCATTTTCCTTTTCCAAATGGGCAGTAATTTAGAATGCATAAGATACTGTATTTACGATAGTACAGCTTCTTCCCTTTGTTTCTCAGTCCTCCCACTCTTTCACTCAAGCCCCGCCCCTTTTCCTTTGTGTAACCAGCTGTCATATCTGTTCCGCCCGCTAGGGACATTTTCCTTTATGACGTAATTTGTAATCAAGTTATGATTAATTGTGTGTATGTGAATTCTGTGTGATTAGGTAGGTATTTAGTAAATAAATATTTAAACCCAATTTTGTATTGCTGATTCAACCTGTTAGCCAGGGTTCGTGCAGATAACCAAGAATTTACAACTTTCAGATTATGAGACTGAAGTAAGATGACGATTGATATTGACTGCTATTGATGTAAAATATTACTAGGTCTTTAAGAGTTTATTCGGAAGATAACCGCTCTATAAATATTATTTTGTGGTGCCCGACTCTCTAGTTAATTACATTTACATGATTAGCTCAATCAGGTGATATTAATTACGGAGAAATTATTTTATAGAGTAGCATGTCTTATCAATTAATCAGGCAAAGACACGGCACTTCACTACATTCCTAAAAAATGTTTTTACATTTTACTCCATAAATGTCCCCTAACACCCAAACATCCAAACTTACTCATTACATTTTGAATGTTTGGCAGGACAGGAATTATCCACGGATGTAAATCACTCACCTATCAAGAGAACATCCCTGGTCATCTCTTTTGCCTCTGATCTGGCGGACTCACGAAACACCAATGCTTCATTTCTTAATTATGTCTGAGTTTTGTAGTGTGGCGCTGGCTGTTCGTACACTGAGATGTCATACGGGTTACTTGTAGAATATATTTATAAATACTGTATACAGCCATTTTCTCACATTACAGTCTAATTCTAAAATATATATTTTTATATATATATATATCCTCGTCAATATACAGACAATACACCATAATGACAAAGTTAAAATAGTTTTTTAGAAATTTGGCAAATGTATTACAAATAAAAAAAACAGAAATACCTTTTTTACAAAATTATTCAGACCCTTTGCTAGAAGACTCAAAATTTAACCTGTTTCCATTGATCATCCTTGAGATGTTTCTACAACTTGTTCGGAGTCCACATGTGGTAAATTCTATTGATTGGACATGATTTGGAAAGGCACACACCTGTCTCTATAAGATCCCACAGTTGACAGTGCATGTCAGAGCAAAAACAAAGCCATGAGGTCAAAGGAATTGTCCGTAGAGCTCCGAGACAGGATTGTGTCGAGGCACAGATCTGGGGAAGGGTACCAAAACATTTCTGCAGCATTGAAGGTGCCCAAGAACACAGTGGCCTCCATCATTCTTAAATTGAAGACGTTTGGAACTACCAAGGTTATTCCAAGAACTTGCCGCCTTGGCAAACTTAGCAATCGTGGTCTTGGTCAGGGAAGACACTCCTCGGTAAAAGGCACTTGGAGTTTGCCAAAAGGCATGGGACCACTTGGAGTTTGCCAAAAGGCACCTTAAAGACTCTCAGACAATGAGAAACAAGATTCTCTGGTCTGATGAAACCAAGATTGAACTCTGTGGCCTGAATGCCACGTCTGGAGGAAACCTGGCAACATCCCTACGGTGAAGCGTGGTGGTGGCAGCATCATGCTGTGGGGATGTTTCTCAGCGGCAGGGCCTGGGAGACTAGTCAGGATCGAGGTAAAGATGAACGGAGCAAAGTACAGAGAGATCCTTGATGAAAACCTTTAAAAAATAAAAAATCTTTCACCTTCATTTAACCAGGTTAACATCAACTCTAATGATAATGCTAACATTAACTCTAATGGTAATGATAACATCAACTCTAATGATAATGCTAACACCAACTCTAATGATAATGCTAACATTAACTCTAATGGTAATGCTAACGGTAAAATAATGATCATATTTATTTATTTCACCTTTATTTAACCAGGTAGGGTAGTTGAGAACAAGTTCTCATTTACAACTGCGACCTGGCCAAGATAAAGCAAAGCAGTGCGACACAAACAACAACACAGAGTTACACATGGAGTAAAACAAAACATACAGTCAATAATACAGTAGAAAAATAGAATAGAAAAAAAGAAAAGAAAAAGTCTATACACAATGTGTGCAAATGAGGTAGGATAAGGGAGGTAAGGCAATAAACAGGCCATAGAGGCGAAGTAATTATAATATAGCAATTAAACACTGGAGTGTTAGATGTGCAGAAAATTAATATGCAAGTAGATACTGGGGTGCAAAGGAGCAAGATAAATAAATATATACAGTATGAGAATGAGGTAGTTGGATGGGCTATTTACAGATGAGCTATGTGCAGGTACAGTGATCTGTGAGCTGTGAGCTGCTCTGACAGCTGGTGCTTAAAGCTAGTGAGGGAGATATGAGTCTCCAGCTTCAGTGATTTTTGCAGTTCGTTCCAGTCATTGGCAGCAGAGAACTGGAAGGAAAGGCGGCCAAAGGAGGAATTGTCTTTGGGGGTGACCAGTCAGATATACGACAGCGGCATCAACCTGCTCCAGAGCACTTAGAACTTCAGACTGGGGTCAAACATCTTTGGAGGGACCTGAAAATAGCTGTGCAGCAACGCTCTCCGTCCACCTGACAGAGCTTGAGAGGATCTGCAGAGAAGAATGGAAGAAACTCCCAAATACAGGTTGTAGCGTCATACCCAAGAAGAGTCGAGGCTGCATTCACTACGAAAGGCTCTTCAGCTGTTGCTGTTGTTTTGTGTTGTTGTTTTGTGTTGATGTTGCTGTTGAGTTGTTTTTTATGCTGTTGTTGTTTAGTGTTGCTGTTGTTTTGTGTTGATGTTTCTGTTGAGTTGTTTTAATGCTGCTATTGTTTTGAGTTGATGTTGCTGTTGAGATGTTGATGTTGCTGCTGTTTTGTGTTGCTGTTTTGTCTTGATGTTGCTGCTGATTTGCGTTGCTGTTGATTTGTGTTGCTGTTGTTTTGTGCTGATGTTGCTGTGGTTTTGTATTTCTGTTTTGTGTTAAGGCTGTTCTTGTTTTTGTTGCTGTTGTTTTGTGTTGCTGTTGATTTGTGTTGCTGCTGTTTTGTGTTGATGTGGCTGTTGTTTTTTGTTGCTGTTGTTTTGTGTTGATGTTGCTGTTGTTTTGTATTTCTGTTTTGTGTTAATGCTGTTCTTGTTTTTATTGCTGTTGTTTTGTGTTGCTGTTGTTTTGTGTTGCTGCTGTTTTGTGTTGATGTGGCTGTTGATTTGTGTTGCTGTTGATTTTGTGTTGCGTTGATGTTTCTGTTTTGTGTTGAGGTTGCTGTTGTTTTGTGTTGATGTTTTGTATTGCTGTTGATTTGTGTTAAGGTTGCTGCTGTTTTGTGTTGATGTTGCTGTTGCTGTTTTGTGTTTGCTGTTGATTTGTATTGATGTTGCTGTTGTTTTGTGTTAATGCTGTTGTTGTTTTGTGTTAATGCTGCTGTTGTTTTGTGTTAATGTTGTTGTTGTTTATTGTGTTAATGCTGCTTTTGTTTTGTGTTAATGTTGCTGTTGTTTTGTGTTAATGTTGCTGTTGTTTTGTGTTAATGTTGCTGTTGTTTTGTGTTAATGTTGTTGTTGTTTTGTGTTAATGTTGTTGTTGTTTTGTGTTAATGCTGCTGTTGTTTTGTGTTAATGTTGCTGTTGTTTTGTGTTGTTGTTTTGTTTTGAGGCTGCTGTTGTTTTATGTTGAGGCTGCTGTTGTTTTGTGTTGATGCAGCTGTTGTTTTGTGTTAATGCTGCTGTTGTTTTGTGTTAATGCTGCTGTTGTTTTGTGTTGAGGCTGCTGTTGTTTTGTGTTGAGGCTGCTGTTGTTTTGTGTTGAGGCTGCTGTTGTTTTGTGTTGAGGCTGCTGTTGTTTTGTGTTGAGGCTGCTGTTGTTTTGTGTTGAGGCAGCTGTTGTTTTGTGTTGAGGCTGCTGTTGTTTTGTGTTGAGACTGCTGATGTTTTGTGTTGAGGCAGCTGTTGTTTTGTGTTGAGGCTGCTGTTGTTTTGTGTTGAGGCTGCTGTTGTTTTGTGTTGAGGCTGCTGTTGTTTTGTGTTGAGGCAGCTGTTGTTTTGTGTTGAGGCTGCTGTTGTTTTGTGTTGAGGCTGCTGTTGTTTTGTGTTGAGGCTGCTGTTGTTTTGTGTTGTTGTTTTGTGTTGAGGCTGCTGTTGTTTTGTGTTGAGGCTGCTGTTGTTTTGTGTTGAGGCTGCTATGCTTTTTAAGGATGTGACAGAAAAGGTTCCCCACACTTACAGATTGAACTTGTGGTCCAATCCGAAATCAGTATTTTATTTTCACTGTTCATCTGTTTGTATTGTTGTTTATCTCCCGGTCTTTCTTTAGAAAGACTGTATTGTTAGGGAAATGTTTTTGTGTATTTTCTCGCTCTCTGTAACAGATAATCTTCCTATGCGGTTGGCTTGCGTCTCCGTCTGCATTACAGCAGCACTGCTACATTTGCTCGATAGCAGAGAGAGGGGGGAAAAATATCGCTTTTGTTAAGGTTGTGCTTTTTATCTTGTTGGTTTCATATCGTGGGCTCAACTTCTGATCAGTCCTTCTTCCCCGCAGCAGCAATTTGGGTGAACTCAGGGCTGTTTCTTAATATGGCACCCTATCCACTAAGGGCCCTGGCCAAACGTAGTGCACTGTTTAGAGTGTCATTTAGGACACAACACTGGGGGAAGTCAGACGGCACCCTATCCACTCAGGGCCCTGGCCAAACGTAGTGCACTGTTCAGAGTGTCATTTAGGACACAACACTGGGGGAAGTCAGACGGCACCCTATCCACTCAGGGCCCTGGCCAAAGGTAGTGCACCGATTAGAGTGTAATTTAGGACAGAACACTGGGGGAAGTCAGATGGCACC
>NW_028322097.1:1100000-1112500 GCF_057628025.1 Oncorhynchus mykiss
AATGAATGAGACTAAATTGTCTGGAAAGCTCAGGTGTTGAAATGTATATGTGTGGTTATCAAAACCAAAAGTTCACATCGCTTGCCAAAACCCTGGATGATATTGTGACAGGTTAGACTAAATCTTCATCTGTAAACTCCCTATCTCAAAAATGGAAACCTATTCCTCATGAAGCGCACTGTTTTTATCCAGCATCCACAGGGCAGTGCACTACCTAGGGAATAGGGTGACATTTGGGATTCACACCTAAGAAACTAAACACTGTTATCTGATTGGATGTAAAGGTTGAGGTTGTCATTATGAATAGAGTCTGATTGGATATAAAGGTTGTCATTATGAATAGTGTCTGATTGGATGTAAAGGTTGTCATTATGAATAGTGTCTGATTGGATGTAAAGGTTGTCATTATGAATAGTGTCTGATTGGATGTAAAGGTTGTCATTATGAATAGTGTCTGATTGGATATAAAGGTTGTCATTATGAATAGTGTCTGATTGGATGTAAAGGTTGAGGTTGTCATTATGAATAGTGTCTGATTGGATGTAAAGGTTGAGGTTGTCATTATGAATAGAGTCTGATTGGATGTAAAGGTTGTCATTATGAATAGTGTCTGATTGAATGTAAAGGTTGTCATTATGAATAGTGTCTGATTGGATATAAAGGTTGAGGTTGTCATTATGAATAGTGTGTGATTGGATGTAAAGGTTGGCATTATGAATAGTGTCTGATTGGATGTAAAGGTTGTCATTATGAATAGTGTCTGATTGGATGTAAAGGTTGTCATTATGAATAGTGACTGATTGGATGTAAATGTTGAGGTTGTCATTATGAATAGTGTCTGATTGGATGTAAAGGTTGTCATTATGAATAGTGTCTGATTGGATGTAAAGGTTGTCATTATGAATAGTGTCTGATTGGATGTAAAGGTTGTCATTATGAGTAGTGTCTGATTGGATGTAAAGGTTGTCATTATGAATAGTGTCTGATTGGATATAAAGGTTGTCATTATGAATAGTGTCTGATTGGATGTAAAGGTTGTCATTATGAATAGTGTCTGATTGGATATAAAGGTTGTCATTATGAATAGTGTCTGATTGGATGTAAAGGTTGAGGTTGTCATTATGAATAGTGTCTGATTGGATGTAAAGGTTGTCATTATGAATAGTGTCTGATTGGATGTAAAGGTTGTCATTATGAATAGTGTCTGATTGGATGTAAAGGTTGAGGTTGTCATTATGAATAGTGTCTGATTGGATGTAAAGGTTGTCATTATGAATAGTTTCTGATTGGATGTAAAGGTTGAAGTTGTCATTATGAATAGTGTCTGATTGGATAGATATACTGTTATATATGTATATACTTACAGTTGAAGTCTGAAGTTTACATACTCTTATTTTGGAGTTATTCTTTTTTAACCACTACACAATGTCTTGTTAACAAACTATAGTATTAGTCGGTTAGGACATCTACTTTGTTCATGACACAAGTCATTTTTCCAACAATTGCTTACAGACAGATTATTTCACTTATAAATCACTGTATCACAATACCAGTGGGTCAGAAGTTTTCATAACCTAAGATGACTGTGCCATTAAACAGTTTGGGAAATTCCAGAAAATAATGTCATGGCTTTAGAAGCTTCTGATAGGCTAATTTACATAATTTGAGTCAATTGGAGGTGTACCTGTGGATGTATTTCAAGGCCTACCTTCAAACTCAGTGCCTCTTTGCTTGACATCATGGCAAAATCAAATGAAATCAGCCAAGACCTCAGAAAAAAAAGTGTAGACCTCCACAAGTCTGGTTCATCCTAGGGAGCAATTTCCAAACGCCTGAAGGTACCACCTTCATCTGTACAAACAATAGTACGCAAGTATAAACACCATGGGATCACGCTACCATCATACTGCTCAGGAAGGAGACGCGTTCTGTCTCCTAGAGATGAAGGTACTTTGGTGCCAAAAGTGCAAATCAATCCCAGAACAACAGCAAAGGAACTTGTGAAGATGCTGGAGGAAATAGGTACAAAAGTATCTATATCCACAGTAAAACAAGTCCTATATCGACATAACCTGAAAGGCCGCTCAGCAAGGAAGCGCTCCGAAATCTCCATAGAAGGCATCATGAGGATCATGATCGTGAGGATGGAAAATTATGTGGATATATTGAAGCAACATCTCAAGTCATCAGTCAGGAAGTTAAAGCTCAAACTGGTGTAAAAATTACCTTATTTTCTTTAAGGAATGTAGCGAATTAAATGTAAAAGTTATCAAAAATATAAACAGTAAATTACAGTAAATTACAGATACTCCCTCCAAAAAACTACTCAGGTAGTACTTCAAAGTATTTTTTCTCAAAAAGTACTTTACACCACTGACGCTACAGACGTATTCGTGAGAAGACAGTTGTTGTTTTTTTTGCGGGATGTCTCATAGTCTGAAAAAACAAAACATCGTTCTGCCACCTTTCACCACAGATACGGAAGGTGGATACGGTGCACTGAGACCGCAGCCCAGTAAAAACAAAAACATCGTTCTGCCACCTTTCACCACAGATACGGAAGGTGGATACGGTGCACTGAGACCGCAGCCCATTAAAAACAAAAACATCGTTCTGCCACCTTTCACCACATATACGGAAGGTGGATACGGTGCACTGAGACGCAGCCCATTAAAAACAAAAACATTGTTCTGCCACCTTTCACCACATATACGGAAGGTGGATACGGTGCACTGAGACCGCAGCCCATTAAAAACAAAAACATCGTTCTGCCATTTTTCACCACAGATGCGGAAGGTGGATACAGTGCACTGAGACGCAGCCCAATAAAAACAAAAACATTGTTCTGCCACCTTTCACCACAGATACGGAAGGTGGATACGGTGCACTGAGACGCAGCCCATTAAAAAACTAAAACATCGTTCTGCCACCTTTCACCACATATACGGAAGGTGGATACGGTGCATAGAGACGCAGCCCATTAAAAAACAAAAACATCGTTCTGCCACCTTTCACCACAGATACGGAAGGTGGATACGGTGCACTGAGACGCAGCCCATTAAAAAACAAAAACATTGTTCTGCCACCTTTCACCACAGATGCGAAAGGTGGATACGGTGCACTGAGACCGCAGCCCATTAAAAAACTAAAAGATCTCTCTAACTTAAACAGACATTTTGATGGTGTTTCTTTTATTATGCTAATTCAATTTAAGTAGCCTGGTTGTTTTACGGTGAACTTGGGCTTCATCAAAGGTTTACTGTATTTGTTAATAGCAAGTGCCTAGGCAGCCTCCGACCTCTCAGCACTTCAATAATACGAAGGCGGTTTGGTCTGGGGGCTTAAAAGCATTATTCTGATAATGGCCAGTGCCTACCCTAGCCACCGACCTCACCGTACGTCACTGATACGAAGGCGGTTTGGTCTGGGGGCTTAAAAGCATTATTCTGATTTGAAAATACTTCAATGTAATGAGACAAAGTCCTTTTCAGGAAATTCAGTCTGTAAGACCTTTTGCTCTCACATAAAACTACGCTGAAGAGGATTACTCAATTATTACAATCACTAGTGGCATATTGTATGTTTTAGTGTGGTAACACATCTTTGTGAAACCCAGGAAGTATATTAAACACACTGTACTATAACATCTAGAAACTACAGTAGAGACGGACTAAACCTTTAGACATAATACTATAACATCTAGAATCTAAAGTAGAGACGGACTAAACCTTTATAAATACTATACTATAACATCTAGAATCTACAGTAGAGACGGACTAAACCTTTATAAATACTATAACATCTAGAATCTACAGTAGAGACGGACTAAACCTTTATAAATACTATAACATCTAGAATCTACAGTAGAGACAGACTAAACCTTTATAAATACTATACTATAACATCTAGAATCTACAGTAGAGACGGACTAAACCTTTATAAATACTATACTATAACATCTAGAATCTACAGTAGAGACGGACTGAACCTTTATAAATACTATAACATCTAGAATCTACAGTAGAGACAGACTAAACCTTTATAAATACTATACTATAACATCTAGAATCTACAGTAGAGACAGACTAAACCTTTATAAATACTATAACATCTAGAATCTACAGTAGAGACAGACTAAACCTTTATAAATACTATAACATCTAGAATCTACAGTAGAGACAGACTAAACCTTTATAAATACTATACTATAACATCTAGAATCTACAGTAGAGACGGACTGAACCTTTATAAATACTATAACATCTAGAATCTACAGTAGAGACAGACTAAACCTTTATAAATACTATACTATAACATCTAGGATCTACAGTAGAGACGGACTAAACCTTTATAAATACTATAACATCAAGAATCTACAGTAGAGACGGACTAAACCTTTATAAATACTATAACATCTAGAATCTACAGTAGAGACGGACTAAACCTTTATAAATACTATACTATAACATCTAGAATCTACAGTAGAGACGGACTGAACCTTTATAAATACTATAACATCTAGAATCTACAGTAGAGACGGACTAAACCTTTATAAATACTATACTATAACATCTAGAATCTACAGTAGAGACAGACTAAACCTTTATAAATACTATAACATCTAGAATCTACAGTAGAGACGGACTAAACCTTTATAAATACTATACTATAACATCTAGAATCTACAGTAGAGACAGACTAAACCTTTATAAATACTTTACCATAACATCTAGAATCTACAGTAGAGACAGACTAAACCTTTATAAATACTATAACATCTAGAATCTACAGTAGAGACGGACTAAACCTTTATAAATACTATAACATCTAGAATCTACAGTAGAGACAGACTAAACCTTTATAAATACTATACTATAACATCTAGAATCTACAGTAGAGACAGACTAAACCTTTATAAATACTATACTATTTATTTTATCAGCATATCGATTGCGCAACCAGGGGAGGAAAGACCTTGGACCATTGTTACTCTAACTTCCGCGACGCATATAAGGCCCTGCCCCGCCCCCCTTTCGGAAAAGCTGACCACGACTCCATTTTGTTGATCCCTGCCTACAGACAGAAACTAAAACAAGAGGCTCCCACGCTGAGGTCTGTCCAACGCTGGTCCGACCAAGCTGACTCCACACTCCAAGACTGCTTCCATCACGTGGACTGGGAGATGTTTCGTATTGCGTCAGATAACAACATTGACGAATACGCTGATTCGGTGTGCGAGTTCATTAGAACGTGCGTTGAAGATGTCGTTCCCATAGCAACGATTAAAACATTCCCTAACCAGAAACCGTGGATTGATGGCAGCATTCGTGTGAAACTGAAAGCGCGAACCACTGCTTTTAATCAGGGCAAGGTGTCTGGTAACATGACCGAATACAAACAGTGCAGCTATTCCCTCCGCAAGGCTATCAAACAAGCTAAGCGCCAGTACAGAGACAAAGTAGAATCTCAATTCAACGGCTCAGACACAAGAGGCATGTGGCAGGGTCTACAGTCAATCACGGACTACAGGAAGAAACCCAGCCCAGTCACGGACCAGGATGTCTTGCTCCCAGGCAGACTAAATAACTTTTTTGCCCGCTTTGAGGACAATACAGTGCCACTGACACGGCCTGCAACGAAAACATGCGGTCTCTCCTTCACTGCAGCCGAGGTGAGTAAGACATTTAAACGTGTTAACCCTCGCAAGGCTGCAGGCCCAGATGGCATCCCCAGCCGCGCCCTCAGAGCATGCGCAGACCAGCTGGCCGGTGTGTTTACGGACATATTCAATCAATCCCTATACCAGTCTGCTGTTCCCACATGCTTCAAGAGGGCCACCATTGTTCCTGTTCCCAAGAAAGCTAAGGTAACTGAGCTAAATGACTACCGCCCCGTAGCACTCACATCCGTCATCATGAAGTGCTTTGAGAGACTAGTCAAGGACCATATCACCTCCACCCTACCTGACACCCTAGACCCACTCCAATTTGCTTACCGCCCAAATAGGTCCACAGACGATGCAATCTCAACCACACTGCACACTGCCCTAACCCATCTGGACAAGAGGAATACCTATGTGAGAATGCTGTTCATCGACTACAGCTCGGCATTCAACACCATAGTACCCTCCAAGCTCGTCATCAAGCTCGAGACCCTGGGTCTCGACCCCGCCCTGTGCAACTGGGTACTGGACTTCCTGACGGGCCGCCCCCAGGTGGTGAGGGTAGGCAACAACATCTCCTCCCCGCTGATCCTCAACACTGGGGCCCCACAAGGTTGCGTTCTGAGCCCTCTCCTGTACTCCCTGTTCACCCACGACTGCGTGGCCACGCACGCCTCCAACTCAATCATCAAGTTTGCGGACGACACAACAGTGGTAGGCTTGATTACCAACAACGATGAGACGGCCTACAGGGAGGAGGTGAGGGCCCTCGGAGTGTGGTGTCAGGAAAACAACCTCACACTCAACGTCAACAAAACTAAGGAGATGATTGTGGACTTCAGGAAACAGCAGAGGGAACACCCCCCTATCCACATCGATGGAACAGTAGTGGAGAGGGTAGCAAGTTTTAAGTTCCTCGGCATACACATCACAGACAAACTGAATTGGTCCACTCACACAGACAGCATCGTGAAGAAGGCGCAGCAGCGCCTCTTCAACCTCAGGAGGCTGAAGAAATTCGGCTTGTCACCAAAAGCACTCACAAACTTCTACAGATGCACAATCGAGAGCATCCTGGCGGGCTGTATCACCGCCTGGTATGGCAACTGCACCGCCCTCAACCGTAAGGCTCTCCAGAGGGTAGTGAGGTCTGCACAACGCATCACCGGGGGCAAACTACCTGCCCTCCAGGACACCTACACCACCCGATGTCACAGGAAGGCCATAAAGATCATCAAGGACATCAACCACCCGAGCCACTGCCTGTTCACCCCGCTATCATCCAGAAGGCGAGGTCAGTACAGGTGCATCAAAGCTGGGACCGAGAGACTGAAAAACAGCTTCTATCTCAAGGCCATCAGACTGTTAAACAGCCACCACTAACACTGAGTGGCTGCTGCCAACACACTGACACTGACTCAACTCCAGCCACTTTAATAATGGGAATTGATGGGAAATGATGTAAATATATCACTAGCCACTTTAAACAATGCTACCTTATATAAATGTTACTTACCCTTCATTATTCATCTCATACGCATACGGATATACTGTACTCTATAGCATCGACGGTATCCTTATGTAATACATGTATCACTAGCCACTTTATACTATACTATGCCACTTTGTTTACATACTCATCTCATTTGTACATACTGTACCCGATACCATCTACTGTATCTTGCCTATGCTGCTCTGTACCATCACTCATTCATATATCCTTATGTACATATTCTTTATCCCCTTACACTGTGTACAAGACAGTAGTTTTGGAATTGTTAGTTAGATTACTTGTTATTACTGCATTGTCGGAACTAGAAGCACAAGCATTTCGCTACACTCGCATTAACATCTGCTAACCATGTGTATGTGACAAATAAAATTTGATTTGATTTGATTTGATACTATAACATCTAGAATCTACAGTAGAGACGGACTATACCTTTATAAATACTATACTATAACATCTAGAATCTACAGTAGAGACGGACTAAACCTTTATAAATACTATAACATCTAGATTCTACAGTAGAGACGGACTAAACCTTTATAAATACTATAACATCTAGAATCTACAGTAGAGACGGACTAAACCTTTATAAATACTATAACATCTAGTATCTACAGTAGAGACGGACTAAACCTTTATAAATACTACAACATCTGGAATCTACAGTAGAGACGGACTAAACCTTTATAAATACTATACTATAACATCTAGAATCTACAGTAGAGACAGACTAAACCTTTATAAATACTATAACATCTAGAATCTACAGTAGAGACGGACTAAACCTTTAAACATAATACTATAACATCTAGAATCTACAGTAGAGACGGACTAAACCTTTAGACATAATACTATAACATCTAGAATCTACAGTAGAGACGGACTAAACCTTTATAAATACTATAACATCTAGAATATACAGTAGAGACGGACTGAACCTTTATAAATACTATAACATCTAGAATCTACAGTAGAGACGGACTAAACCTTTATAAATACTATAACATCTAGAATCTACAGTAGAGATGGACTAAACCTTTATAAATACTATACTATAACATCTAGAATCTACAGTAGAGACAGACTAAACCTTTATAAATACTATAACATCTAGAATCTACAGTAGAGACAGACTAAACCTTTATAAATACTATACTATAACATCTAGAATCTACAGTAGAGACGGACTAAACCTTTATAAATACTATACTATAACATCTAGAATCTACAGTAGAGACGGACTAAACCTTTATAAATACTATAACATCTAGAATCTACAGTAGAGACAGACTAAACCTTTATAAATACTATAACATCCAGAATCTACAGTAGAGACGGACTAAACCTTTATAAATACTATAACATCTAGAATCTACAGTAGAGACAGACTAAACCTTTATAAATACTATACTATAACATCTAGAATCTACAGTAGAGACGGACTAAACCTTTATAAATACTATAACATCTAGAATCTACAGTAGAGACAGACTAAACCTTTATAAATACTATACTATAACATCTAGGATATACAGTAGAGACGGACTAAACCTTTATAAATACTATAACATCAAGAATCTACAGTAGAGACGGACTAAACCTTTATAAATACTATAACATCTAGAATCTACAGTAGAGACAGACTAAACCTTTATAAATACTATAACATCTAGAATCTACAGTAGAGACAGACTAAACCTTTATAAATACTATACTATAACATCTAGAATCTACAGTAGAGACGGACTAAACCTTTATAAATACTATACTATAACATCCAGAATCTACAGTAGAGACGGACTAAACCTTTATAAATACTTTACCATAACATCTAGAATCTACAGTAGAGACAGACTAAACCTTTATAAATACTATAACATCTAGAATCTACAGTAGAGACGGACTAAACCTTTATAAATACTATAACATCTAGAATCTACAGTAGAGACGGACTAAACCTATATAAATACTATAACATCTAGAATCTACAGTAGAGACGGACTAAACCTTTATAAATACTATGCT
Organism: Oncorhynchus mykiss; assembly: GCF_057628025.1. NCBI lineage: Eukaryota > Metazoa > Chordata > Actinopteri > Salmoniformes > Salmonidae > Oncorhynchus > Oncorhynchus mykiss. Next base: position 1,109,198 of record NW_028322097.1, read on the forward strand.
ATAACATCTAGAATCTACAGTAGAGACAGACTAAACCTTTATAAATACTTTACCATAACATCTAGAATCTACAGTAGAGACAGACTAAACCTTTATAAATACTATAACATCTAGAATCTACAGTAGAGACGGACTAAACCTTTATAAATACTTTACCCTAACATCTAGAATCTACAGTAGAGACGGACTAAACCTTTATAAATACTGTACTATAACATCTAGAATCTACAGTAGAGGCAGACTATACCTATAGATATTTGTGCTGGGATGAACCTACATTAATTCCATACAGTATCCCAGCTTTCTATTCTCTTCATCTCCCTGGGTTTGATAGATTCATGAAGGCACATTCAATAAATCAAACAGCTCGCAAGTCCTCTCGTTTCCATAGAGACCTGCCATCACATTCTCAATCCCCCCCCCCCTCCCCCCACCCCGGCTACCTATCCTCTCTCTCTCTCTCTCGCTTTGTCTCTCTCATTTCAATTTCATTTTTAAGGGCTTTATTGGCATGGGAAACACATGTTTACATTGTCAATGCAAGTGAAATAGATGAACTAAAGTGAGAAAGAAATTAACAGTTAATTTTACACTCACAAAAGTTCAAAATTAATAAAGATGTTTCAAATGTCATATTATGTGCAAATAGTTAAAGTACAACAGGGAAAATAAATATGGGATGCATTTAAAATTGTGTTTTCTCTCTCTCTCTCTCTCTCCCTCTCTCTCTCTCTCTCTCCCTCTCTCTCTCTCTCTCTCTCTCTCTCCCTCTCTCTCTCTCTCTCTCTCTCTCTCTCTCTCTGTCTCTCTCTCTCTCTCTCTCTCTGGTAGGGAGGGAGGTAGGGAGGGAGGGAGGGAGGTAGAAAGAGAGGGGAGACCAGAGGAGGGACGGACGGAGGGAGAAACAGAGGGGAGACCAGGGAACAGCGTCTAACTGTAGTTTAGCTTAATGAGATTTCTGCATTTCAATCTTCTACTTCAACTGCTAGACCAATGCTCCCAGGGACGTATTATTGATTGCTTGCCAAACAAGGGCCTAAAGTTGGAATGGTTAGGACTGAGAGACTCAGAGATTCAGTCTGATGCTTTTCAGGAACACTACCAGGGATGTGTATTGATTGCTGGTCAAACAAGGGCCTAAAATTGGAATGTTTAGGACCGAGAGACTCAGTCTAATGCTTTTCAGGAACACTACAGAGGAATGTGTCCCAAGAAAGTGCACTACTTTAGACAAGGAGCCAAAAGGGCTTATTATAAGGGAATAGGTTGCCTTTTGGGACACAGTGGATAAGAGAGAGAGAGAGAGAGAGAGAGAGAGAGAGAGAGAGAGAGAGAGAGAGAGAGAGGAGAGAGAGAGAGAGAGAGAGAGAGAGAGAGAGAGAGAGAGAGAGAGAGAGAGAGGGAGAGAGAGAGACAGAGAGAGAGCGAGAGAGAGAGACACAGAGAGACAGACAGGGAGAGAGAGAGAGAGAGAGAGAGAGAGAGAGAGAGAGAGACACAGAGAGAGAGAGAGAGAGAGAGAGAGAGAGAGAGAGAGAGAGAGAGAGAGAGAGAGAGAGAGAGAGAGAGAGAGAAGCCATCAGCAGGAAGACTTCAGGGAAACTCACTTATGGGAAACGAAAGGGTTTGAAATGAGGAGAACAGAGGAAGGAAGAAGTTTCTTATCACCTGATTTCCAGTGGGTCATCATCCAACCTCCGATACTACGTACAAAGATGATAACTATTACAGAGAGAACCTAGCTTCATGTCAGCGGCATGTATGATGAAAATCAATTGTGATACTGAGACGGTGTATTTTTTTTTTTAATGTTGCCATTCTTTTGGTGACAAGGCGATTGTGTCGAGGGTGAAACTGAGTGAAACACTGAAAAAAATTGTCCGTGAGATAAATCTCAGGCCAGTGGGGGGGAAATTATAGTATGAAATGATTGAATTAAATAGTTATACTCTGCGATATAACATTGCCATATTCACCAACATAGCAACTTCCTGCTTCCAGAATTCTAGAACACAACAGATTCCACAGTGTCACAAAGGAACCAGCTGCATTAATAAATCAACATTTTATTAAACTGGGGATTTAAAGGGATTGGGAGATTAAATCCAGATGGTTCTTTTTCTTCTTCTTCTTTCATATCTAATCGCTACTGGTGAGATGATGCATCTCTCCCAAAGGCCATGCGTGGCTGGGAACCATGACCTCTGATCTCTAACTCTGACCCCTTTTTAACTCAGGCACAATCTCACCTTAATTAATCGATAGGGTGGGATCTTCCTGAGTCCTGACCTGCGCTGCTTTTACAAGGCTTCACCTCGATCCACAGAGCTGGTCGTACAAACTAATCTAGGTCCCAAATGCCACCCTATTCCCTATGTAGTGTACCGCTTTTGACCAGAGCCCGTATGTAGGTAAAAAGGATGCCGTTTTGGGAATTTGTCCCGGAGTCTTTAGTGCATTTTTTATTTTTTTTACAACTAAGTGAAACTACCTCCCCAAAATGGCCCCCGCTCCATCTCCTTCTCCTTCTCCTCTCCAGTCCTCGTCCTTCGCTCAAAAGCCATTAGGTATCCGGCTATACTGCAGCTTGTAAGCATTTAGTTTCCCCTCACAGCTCTCCTGCTGCCCCGCCTGGTGTCTCCAGACTGTTCCTTGGGGGTGAAGACAGCTGGAGACGCCTCTTATTAGAAACTACTGTTGCGTCCTAAATGGTCCCCCCTTTATTCTCTACATGGCTAAACTGCTGGGCCGCGGTTAAGAATGAAGCGCACTATATAGGGACTAGTGCACCACTTGGGATGGAGCTGAGGTTTTGCCTCCCAACAGCCAGTAACTGAGACTGCAGAGAGATAGACACACCAACACATTCTCCCCTCTACTCTCCCCCCCCAAAAACCTGAAACACAAATTGCAGATGACAGTGCGGCAGCATCGACTGCAGTACCTAGGCAGTAGACAGTGTTCCTCCAATCAGACTGCAGTACCTAGGCAGTAGACAGTGTTTCTACCAATTAGACTGCAGTACCTAGGCAGTAGACAGTGTTCCTCCAATCAGACTGCAGTACCTAGGCAGTAGACAGTGTTCTCCAATCAGACTGCAGTACCTAGGCAGTAGACAGTGTTCCTCCAATCAGACTGCAGTACCTAGGCAGTAGACAGTGTTTCTACCAATCAGACTGCAGTACCTAGGCAGTAGACAGTGTTTCTACCAATCAGACTGCAGTACCTAGGCAGTAGACAGTGTTTCTACCAATCAGACTGCAGTACCTAGGCAGTAGACAGTGTTTCTACCAATCAGACTGC
>NW_028322097.1:1117500-1125000 GCF_057628025.1 Oncorhynchus mykiss
TTGTTTCAGTATATATCCCCAGCTAGTTATTTCAGTATATATCCCCAGCTAGTTGTTTCAGTATATCCCCAGCTAGTTGTTTCAGTATATATCCCCAGCTAGTTGTTTCAGTATATATCCCCAGCTAGTTATTTCAGTATATATCCCCAGCTAGTTGTTTCAGTATATATCCCCAGCTAGTTGTTTCAGTATATATCCCCAGCTAGTTATTTCAGTATATATCCCCAGCTAGTTGTTTCAGTATATATCCCAGCTAGTTGTTTCAGTATATATCCCCAGCTAGTTTATAAGTATATATCCCCAGCTAGTTGTTTCAGTATATATCCCCAGCTAGTTGTTTCAGTATATATCCCCAGCTAGTTATTTCAGTATATATCCCCAGCTAGTTATTTCAGTATATATCCCCAGCTAGTTGTTTCAGTATATATCCCAGCTATTTGTTTAAGTATATATCCCAGCTAGTTATTTCAGTATATATCCCCAGCTAGTTATTTCAGTATATATCCCCAGCTAGTTGTTTCAGTATATATCCCCAGCTAGTTATTTCAGTATATATCCCCAGCTAGTTGTTTCAGTATATATCCCAGCAAGAATATAGTCGCTAGTTACGACAGAAAAAAACACAACTGTAATTTATTTGAATGTATCCATTGAGATTTACGATGGTGTCATTATGTCTCCGTCCTGATTGGCTGTGTATATATATATATATATTAGACTACATGGTGTCATTATGTCTCCGTCCTGACTGGCTGTATATATATATATATATATTAGACTACATGGTGTCATTATGTCTCCGTCCTGACTGGCTGTATATATATATATATATACACAGTGGGGCAAAAAAGTATTTTAGTCAGCCACCAATTGTGCAAGTTCTCCCACTTAAAAAGATGAGAGAGGCCTGTAATTTTCATCATAGGTACACTTCAACTATGACAGACAAAATGAGGGAAAAAAATCCAGAAAATCACATTGTAGGATTTTTAATGAATTTATTTGCAAATTATGGTGGAAAATAAGTATACATTAGACTACACAACCAGCCGTCCTGACTGGCTGTGTATATACAGTAAGACCACATGGTTTCATTATAGGAGCTATATTGAATTTCCACGTTGATGTATTCAGTCGAGCGACAGTATTCGTAATAACTTCTGTTATAGGTAAAGGACCTTGGCTTTGTCAATCTGGCTGCCAACTGTAAACGGAACAACGTTTTTGAAAGAAGCCATCACTATAATTTATAGCGTCTATAACTGCTTCATAAAACTGCCCAAGGTTGGTCAAGGTGATACAGCTCAGATAGAGGTAGCCTGGCTTACCGCTCCGCTCACTGTCTGGGGATAGACAGAACACACACACACACACACACACACACACGCACACACATATAGAGGTAGCCTGGCTTACCGCTCTGCTCACTGTCTGGGGATAGACCGAACACACACACACACACACACACACACACGCACACACATATAGAGGTAGCCTGGCTTACCGCTCCGCTCACTGTCTGGGGATAGACAGAACACACACACACACACACGCACACACACACACACACACACACACACAGACACACCTGATCATTTGTTATATTATGATCTATTTCTTCGCTGATTTTACACTTTGTTTCTACGTAATGTTTCTGCCGTTGTTTTCTCTGACCCGAAAAGAGCTTCTGGACATCAGAACCGCGTTCACTAACCTCAGAACAGCCTTGATTCTATTTCACTGAGGTGATTGACATACTGCTCATCCTGGACCCGGCCCAAATCCCTGACACTCGGGAAATGGACAAGGCTGCGTTTTATAAACGCCTCGAACCTCCGTTCTATTGGGGAACGTGCGATCACTGGAGAATAAACTGGATGGCGGGCTCCGTTTGAGACGATCCTATCAACGTTGCTGAACAAGGACCTGGAAAAATATACATGTATCTGTTTTTTATCTACACATCGGGTAGGACAGAACGGCGGCATCGGGTAAGATCGGAGGGGTGGTGGTTCTCTTTGTTAACAACACAATCTCTAATATCAAGGAGGTCTTGAGGTTCTGCTCGCGTGAGTTACAATACCTACAATACCTTACAATAAGCTGTGTTTTGGTTTCATCTATATTTTTCATGGCTAACTATTTACCACCACATACCGATGCTGAGGCACTAAGACGGCACTCAATGAACTATATAGGCCATAAGACAGGAAAATGCTCACCCTGAGGCAGCACTCCTAGTGGCCGGTTATTATAATGCTGGAAAACCTGAGCAACTAGAGGAGGCAAAACTATAGATCCCCTTTATACCACACACAGACAGAAGTATACAAAGCTCTCCCTCGTCCTCCGTTTGGCAAAATCTGACCATATTCTATCGTCCTGATTCCTGCTTCAAAGCAAAAAAAAACTCAAACAGGAAGTACCAAGTGGTCTAATGAAGCAGACCACCTTAGTCCCTGTGCCCCAAAAACCCCCAAGGTAACCTGTCTAAATGACTATCGCCCCCGTCACATCTGTAGCCATGACATGTTTTGATAAGCTGTTCATGGCGTTCACATCAACACCGTCATCCCAGACACCCCTTGGACCCACTTCTAATTCGTGTACCACCCCAACAGATCCACAGATGACAACGATCTCTATTCCACTCCACACCGCACCTTCCACACAGAAAAACACCTAGGTGAGAATGCTGTTCGTTGACCTGAAAACCTTGAGAGCATCTTGACTGGCTGCGTCACCGCTTGGCATGGCAACGGCTTGGCGTATAACCACGAGGCGCTACAGAGGGGTAATGTGTACGGCCCAGGACATCACTGGGGCCCGAGCTTCCTGCCATCCAGGACCTCAATACCAGGCGGTGACAGAAGAAGGCCCTGAAAATGGTCCAAGACTCCAGCCTGTTCCAAGTCTTAGCCTGTTCTCTCTGCTACCGCACGGCAAGCAGTGGCAGAGAGGCAAGTCTGGCACCTAAAGGGCTCCTGAACAGCTTCTACCCCCCCCCCCCCCAAGCCATAAGACTGCACTGACTCTCTTGCACTGGACTCTACACACGCACTCACACACTCCAACACACATACACACACTTACACACTCCAACACACACACACACATACACACTTACACACTCCAACACAAATACACAAACACAAACACACTTAGACACACACACTTACACACTCCAACACATGTACACAAACACACAAACGCACAAAACACACACACATGCATATTGACGTGTGTGTGTGTGTGTGTGTGTGTGTGTGTGTGTGTGTGTGTGTGTGTGTGTGTGTGTGTGTGTTATGACTTCAACGGTGAAAGAGCATGCAGTGTAAAACAGAGAAACATGATCTCACCATATTTACAACACTCTGCAGAAACTGGAGAGGAGGAGGAGAAGAGGAGAGAAGAAGAGAGGAGGAGAGGGGAAGAGAAGGGACGAGAGGGGAAGAGAGGGGACGAGAGGAGGAGAGAGGAGAGGGGAAGGGGAAGAGAGGGGACGAGAGGGGAAGAGGGGACGAGAGGAGCGGAGGAGGAGAGGAGAAGAGAGGAGAGGGGAAGAGAGGGGAAGAGAGGGGACGAGAGGAGAGGAGAGGAGAGGAGCGGAGCGGAGGAGGGAGGGGAAGAGAGGAGAGGAGAGGAGAGGAGAGGAGAGGAGAGGAGAGGAGAGGAGAGGCTTACTGGTGACTATGATGTATTGCGTGTCACCAGTGACAGTCCCCAATGAATACTAACCCAACGCAACCGCCCGATGGTGTGTGTGTGTGTGTGTGTGTGTGTGTGTGTGTGTGTGTGTGTGTGTGTGTGTGAGTGTGTGTGTGTGTGTGTGTGTGTGTGTGTGTGTGTGTGTGTGTGTGTGTGTGTGTGTGTGTGTGTGTGTGTGTGTGAGTGTGTGTGTGTGTGTGTGTGTGTGTGTGTGTGTGTGTGTGTGTGTGTGTGTGTGTGTGTGTGTGTGTGTGTGTGTGAGTGTGTGTGTGTGTGCGTCCGTGCGTGCGTGTGTGTGTGTGTGCGTAACAATCTGTTGGAGGAAACTGTGGCAGTCCTTGTGCTGTTGGATTCCCAGCAAGGTTAATAAGAACACAAGAGACAGAAAGACAGATAGGTTAAAGTCGAGTCCAAAATGGGACCCCGTTCCCTATGTAGTGCACTACCCTTGTTTACAGATTCCATGTGTGAGTCTTGACCAACAAAATTGCGTAAATAATTTGGTATGTATCAGTTGTCTGGTGTGGTATCATTATGTGTCTGTTGTCTGGTGTGGTATCACTATGTATCTGTTGTCTGGTGTGGTATCAATTATGTATCTGTTGTCTGGTGTGGTATCATTATGTATCTGTTGTCTGGTGTGGTATCATTATGTTGTCTGGTGTGGTATCACTATGTATCTGTTGTCTGGTGTGGTATCATTATGTATCTGTTGTCTGGTGTGGTATCATTATGTATCTGTTGTCTGGTGTGGTATCATTATGTATCTGTTGTCTGGTGTGGTATCATTATGTATCTGTTGTCTGGTGTGGTATCATTATGTATCTGTTGTCTGGTGTGGTATCATTATGTATCTGTTGTCTGGTGTGGTATCATTATGTATCTGTTGTCTGGTGTGGTATCATTATGTATCTGTTGTCTGGTGTGGTATCATTATGTTGTCTGGTGTGGTATCATTATGTTGTCTGGTGTGGTATCATTATGTATCTGTTGTCTGGTGTGGTATCATTATGTATCTGTTGTCTGGTGTGGTATCATTATGTATCTGTTGTCTGGTGTGGTATCATTATGTATCTGTTGTCTGGTGTGGTATCATTATGTATCTGTTGTCTGGTGTGGTATCATTATGTGTCTGTTGTCTGGTGTGGTATCATTATGTATCTGTTGTCTGGTGTGGTATCACTATGTATCTGTTGTCTGGTGTGGTATCATTATGTATCTGTTGTCTGGTGTGGTATCATTATGTATCTGTTGTCTGGTGTGGTATCATTATGTTGTCTGGTGTGGTATCATTATGTGTATGTTGTCTGGTGTGGTATCATTATGTATCTGTTGTCTGGTGTGGTATCATTATGTATCTGTTGTCTGGTGTGGTATCATTATGTATCTGTTGTCTGGTGTGGTATCATTATGTATCTGTTGTCTGGTGTGGTATCATTATGTATCAGTTGTCTGGTGTGGTATCATTATGTATCAGTTGTCTGGTGTGGTATCATTTTGTGTCTGTTGTCTGGTGTGGTATCATTATGTATCTGTTGTCTGGTGTGGTATCATTATGTATCTGTTGTCTGGTGTGGTATCATTATGTATCTGTTGTCTGGTGTGGTATCATTATATTGTCTGGTGTGGTATCATTATGTATCTGTTGTCTGGTGTGGTATCATTATGTATCTGTTGTCTGGTGTGGTATCATTATGTATCTGTTGTCTGGTGTGGTATCATTATGTTGTCTGGTGTGGTATCATTATGTATCTGTTGTCTGGTGTGGTATCATTATGTTGTCTGGTGTGGTATCATTATGTTGTCTGGTGTGGTGTCATTATGTATCTGTTGTCTGGTGTGGTATCATTATGTTGTCTGGTGTGGTGTCATTATGTATCAGTTGTCTGTTGTGGTATCATGATGTTGTCTGGTGTGGTGTCATTATGTATCTGTTGTCTGGTGTGGTATCATTATGTTGTCTGGTGTGGTGTCATTATGTATCTGTTGTCTGGTGTGGTATCATTATGTTGTCTGGTGTGGTGTCATTATGTATCAGTTGTCTGGTGTGGTATCATTATGTATCAGTTGTCTGGTGTGGTATCATTATGTTGTCTGGTGTGGTATCATTATGTATCTGTTGTCTGGTGTGGTATCATTATGTATCTGTTGTCTGGTGTGGTATCATTATGTATCTGTTGTCTGGTGTGGTATCATTATGTTGTCTGGTGTGGTATCATTATGTATCTGTTGTCTGGTGTGGTATCATTATGTATCAGTTGTCTGGTGTGGTATCATTATGTATCTGTTGTCTGGTGTGGTATCATTATGTATCAGTTGTCTGGTGTGGTATCATTATGTATCAGTTGTCTGGTGTGGTATCATTATGTATCTGTTGTCTGGTGTGGTATCACTATGTTGTCTGGTGTGGTATCATTATGTTGTCTGGTGTGGTATCACTATGTATCTGTTGTCTGGTGTGGTATCATTATGTATCTGTTGTCTGGTGTGGTATCACTATGTATCTGTTGTCTGGTGTGGTATCATTATGTATCTGTTGTCTGGTGTGGTATCATTATGTATCTGTTGTCTGGTGTGGTATCATTATGTATCTGTTGTCTAGCTGTGGGTGTTTCACGAGGCCAATCAGGATGCAACTCAATTTGGAAGCAACCAACGTTGTGACATTTTCTTAGTCCCCACAAGGTCAAATACTATTTCTAGGGGGTTTAGGATTAGGGTTAGTTTTAGGAGCCAGGGTTAGTTTTAGGAGCCAGGGTTAGGTTTAGGATTAGGGTTAGAATTGGGTTTAGTGTTAGGAGCTAGGGTTAGTTTTTGGAGTTTAGGGTTAGGTTTAGGAGCCAGGGTTAGGTTTAGGATTAGGGTTAGAATTGGGTTTAGTGTTAGGAGCTAGGGTTAGTTTTTGGAGTTTAGGGTTAGGTTTAGGAGCCAGGGTTAGGTTTAGGATTAGGGTTAGAATTGGGTTTAGTGTTAGGAGCTAGGGTTAGTTTTTGGAGTTTAGGGTTAGTTTTAGGAGGTAGGGTTAGGTTTAGGATTAGGGTTAGAATTGGGTTTAGTGTTAGGAGCTAGGGTTAGTTTTTGGAGTTTAGGGTTGGTTTTAGGAGCCAGGGTTAGGTTTAGGATTAGGGTTAGAAGCTGGTTTAGTGTTACGAGCTAGGGTTCGTTTTTGGAGCTTAGGGTTAGGTTTAGGAGCCAGGGTTAGGTTTAGGGTCAGTGTTAAGGTTGGGTGTTCAGGTTAGGGTTAAGGTTAGGGTTAGGGTAAGGGTACAGATTAGAGTTACATTTTGTGTTAGGGGTTAGGGATAACAGGAATTTGAATGGGACTGAATTTTGTGTCCCCACAAGGTTAGTTGTACAAGACTGTGTATGTATGTGTTGTAGTTTTGTGTTGTTACCGTAAGGTCATGTGATCTTGGTCTGTCCCTCACTAAACCTCCCGAGACCTCTTTCCTCTCTCTATCCCACTGATGGATAGCTGGGCTAGTGGATAGGAAGCAGTAGGGGATCTTGGTCCTGAACATCTTTACTCTCTCCATCCCTCTTATGGCTTGCTAGGCTAGTGGATAGGAAGCAGTAGGGGATCTTGGTCCTGAACATCTTTCCTCTCTCCATCCCACTGATGGCTTGCTAGGCTAGTGGATAGGAAGCAGTAGGGGATCTTGGTCCAGAACATCTTTACTCTCTCCATCCCTCTGATGGCTTGCTAGGCTAGTGGATAGGAAGCAGTAGGGGATCTTGGTCCAGAACATCTTTACTCTCTCCATCCCTCTGATGGCTTGCTAGGCTAGTGGA
>NW_028322097.1:1132500-1197500 GCF_057628025.1 Oncorhynchus mykiss
ACCCATAGTCCCCCAGTGTTTCCACTAGAATGTAAAGGTTACCCATTTTCCCCCAGTGTTTACTCTAGAATGTAAAGGTTACCCATAGTCCCCCAGTGTTACTCTAGAATGTAAAGGTTACCCATAGTTCCCCAGTGTTTCCACTAGAATGTAAAGGTTACCCATTTTCCCCCAGTGTTTACTCTAGAATGTAAAGGTTACCCATAGTCCCCCAGTGTTTCCACTAGAATGTAAAGGTTACCCATTTTCCCCTAGTGTTTCCTCTAGAATGTAAGTTACCCATAGTCCCCCATTGTTTACTCTAGAATGTAAAGTTTACCCATAGTTCCCCAGTCTTTCCTCTAGAATGTACAGTTTACTCATAGTCCCCCAGTGTTTGCTCTAGTATATAAAGGTTACCCATAGTCCCCCAGTGTTTACTCTAGAATGTAAAGGTTACCCATAGTTCCCCAGTGTTTATTATAGAATGTAAAGGTTACCCATAGTCCCCCAGTGTTACTCTAGAATGTAAAGGTTACCCATAGTCCCCTACTGTTTCCTCTAGAATGCAAGTTACCCATAGTCCCCCAGTGTTTACTCTAGAATGTAAGTTACCCATAGTCCCCCAGTGTTTCCTCTAGAATGTAAGTTACCCATAGTCCCCCAGTGTTTCCTCTAGAATGTAAAGGTTACCCATAGTCCACTAGTGTTTCCTCTAGAATGTAAAGGTCACCCATAGTCCCCCAGTGTTTCCTCTAGAATGTAAAGTTTACCCATAGTCCGCCAGTGTTTCCTCTAGAATGTAAAGGTTATCCATAGTCCCCAAGTGTTTACTCTAGAATGTAAAGGTTACCGATAGTCCCCCAGTGTTTACTCTAGAATGTAAAGGTTACCCATAGTCCCCCAGTGTTTACTCTAGAATGTAAAGGTTACCCATAGTCCCCCAGTGTTTACTCTAGAATGTAAAGGTTACCCATAGTCCCCCAGTGTTTCCACTAGAATGTAAAGGTTACCCATAGTCCCCCAGTGTTTAGTCTAGAATGTAAAGGTTACCCATAGTCCCCCAGTGTTTACTCTAGAATGTAAAGATTACCCATAGTCCCCCAGTGTTTTCTCTAGAATGTAAGTTACCCATAGTCCCCCAGTGTTTCCACTAGAATGTAAAGGTTACCCATAGTCCCCCAGTGTTTAGTCTAGAATGTAAAGGTTACCCATAGTCCCCCAGTGTTTACTCTAGAATGTAAAGATTACCCATAGTCCCCCAGTGTTTCCACTAGAATGTAAACGTTACCCATAGTCCCCCAGTGTTACTCTAGAATGTAAAGGTTACCCATAGTCCCCTAGTGTTTCCTCTAGAATGTAAGTTACCCATAGTCCCCCAGTGTTTACTCTAGAATGTAAACGTTACCCATAGTCCCCCAGTGTTACTCTAGAATGTAAAGGTTACCCATAGTCCCCTAGTGTTTCCTCTAGAATGTAAGTTACCCATAGTCCCCCAGTGTTTACTCTAGAATGTAAGTTACCCATAGTCCCCCAATGTTTCCTCTAGAATGTAAGTTACCCATTGCCCCCCAGTGTTTCCTCTAGAATTTAAAGGTTACCCATATTCCACTAGTGTTTCCTCTAGAATGTAAAGGTTACCCATAGTCCCCCAGTGTTTCCTCTAGAATGTAAAGGTTATCCATAGTCCCCCAGTGTTTCCTCTAGAATGTAAAGGTTATCCATAGTCCCCCAGTGTTTCCTCTAGAATGTAAAGGTTACCCATAGTCCCCCAGTGTTTCCTCTAGAATGTAAAGGTTACCCATAGTTCCCCAGTGTTTACTCTAGAATGTAAAGGTTACCCATAGTCCCCTAGTGTTTCCTCTAGAATGTAAGTTACCCATAGTCCCCCAGTGTTTACTCTGGAATGTAAGTTACTCATAGTCCCCCAGTGTTTCCTCTAGAATGTAAAGGTTACCCATAGTCCCCCAGTGTTTCCTCTAGAATGTAAAGGTTACCCATAGTCCCCCAGTGTTTCCTCTAGAATGTAAAGATTACCCATAGTCCACTAGTGTTTCCTCTAGAATGTAAAGGTTACCCATAGTCCCCCAGTGTTTCCTCTAGAATATAAAGGTTACCCATAGTCCCCCAGTGTATACTCTAGAATGTAAAGGTTACTTATAGTCCCCCAGTGAAACACTTGTGTCTTCCCTTTCCCTCTTGACACCCCAAGTGCCTATCAGGTGTTGACGTCATGTGACAGGGGGATGGTGTGTAGACAGCCTGCATGTCAGATGATGACACCAACTTCCTTTTGAACGCAAAACGAGGGAGAGCTGAGATTGTTCTTTTGGAATATTTTTTTTTCTCTCCCAATGTTATGATTGCGATCTTGTTTCATCGCTGCAACTCCCCAACGGGCTCGGGAGAGGCGAAGGTCGAGTCAATGCGTCCTCCGAAACATGACCCTCCAAACCGCACTGAGAATGCCAAGAGTGTTCAAAGCTGTCATCAAGGCAAATGGTGGCTACTTTGAAGCATCAATCAATCAATCAAATGTATTTATAAACCCCTATTTACATCAGCCGATGTCACAGAAACCCAGCCTAAAACCCCAAACAGCAAGCAATGCAGATGGTGGCTAGGAAAAACTACCTAGAAAGGCCAGAACCTAGGAAGAAACCTAGAGAGGAACCAGGCTATGAGGGGTGGCCAGTCCTCTTCTGGCTGTGCCGGGTGTAGAGGAACCAGGCTATGAGGGGTGGCCCGTCCTCTTCTGGCTGTACCAGGTAGCGAGGAACCAGGCTATGAGGGGTGGCCAGTCCTCTTCTGGCTGTACTGGGTAGAGAGGAACCAGGCTATGAGGGGTGGCCAGTCCTCTTCTGGCTGTACTGGGTAGAGAGGAACCAGGCTCTGAGGGGTGGCCAGTCCTCTTCTGGCTGTGCCGGGTGGAGAGGAACCGGGCTCTGAGGGGTGGCCAGTCCTCTTCTGGCTGTACTGTGTAGAGAGGAACCAGGCTCTGAGGGGTGGCCAGTCCTCTTCTGGCTGTGCCGGGTGGAGAGGAACCAGGCTATGAGGGGTGGCCAGTCCTCTTCTTAATGTGCCGGGTGGAGATTATAACTGTCCAAGATGTTCAAATGTTCATAGATGACCATCAGGGTCAAATAATAATAATCACAGTGTTTGTAGAAGAATCTCAAATATCAAAGATATTTAGATTTGTTTTAACGCTTTTTAAGGTTACTACATGATTCCATATGTGTTATTTCACAGTTGTAATGTTTTCACTATTCTTCTACAATGTAGAAAAATAGTAAAAATAAAGAAAAACCCTGGAATGAGTAGGTATGTCCAAACTTTTGACTGTATTGTACTGTATATATATATACAGCAACACCTCCCCCATGGGCATTCCTGTCTTTAACAAGCTATTGTATAGTTTTCTTTCTCTTGCTTGGTTTGCTCTTTTCCATATGATGTCTCTCTCTAATAAGCTACCCAGGAAAAGGGCTGAAAATAGACCAAAATAATATATGTATCCTAGAAATAAGGTAATAAGGTCAATAACTTGCTAGAATCAGGGCCTCCCGAGTGGCGCGGTGGTCTAAGGCACTGCTCACCGTTGCTAGCTGTGCCACTAGATATCCTGGGCTCGCAGCCCAGGCTCTGTCGCAGGCGGCTGTGACAGGGAGACCCATTGGGAGGTGCACAATTGGCCCAGCGTCGTCTGGGTTAGGGGAGGCAGTAGCAATAGAAGGATAAAACATCTATAGGAAAAGACATAAGAATGCTTATGTGGGAGTTGTTGCTGTATACAGTGGGGCAAAAAAGTATTTAGTCAGCCACCAACTGTGCAAGTTCTCCCACTTAAAAAGATGAGAGAGGCCTGTAATTTTCATCATAGGTACACTTCAACTATGACAGACAAAATGAGAAAAAAAAATCCAGAAAATCACATTGTAGGATTTTTAATGCATTTATTTGCAAATTATGGTGGAAAATGGTGGAGGGAAGGGTGAGTTACTCCCTCCCTCCCCCCACCCCCCTCCCTCCCTCCCCCCTCCCTCCCTCCCTCCCTCCCTCCCTCCCTCCCTCCCTCTCTCTCGCTCTCTCTCTCTCTCTCTCCCTCTCTCCCTCACTCCCCCCCACTGTCACTCCATCTCTCTCTCTCTCTCTCCCACTCCATTTCTCTCCCTCCCTCCCTCTCTCCCTCCCCCTCTCACTCAAACCCTCCCTCCCTCTCTCCCTCCTCCCTCCCCCTCTCCCCCTCCCTCCCTCCCTCCAACCCTCCCCCTCTCTCCCTCCCTCCCTCCCTCCCTCCCTAAGAGGTCTTCCAGAGGTCATGTATTCACCATCGTCCCTGTGGACATCTCTACTGAGGCGACATGTGAGGGAGGAGTAATTAACCTGGATTTGGGTTTCCAGGACACTCGAGGTCGTCTCTCTATCCATCCCTCTCTACCTTCCACTCAGATGACAGAGGACAGAGGTTTTGTCCCAAATGACACTCAAATCCCTATCTAGTGCACTACTTTGGACCAGGGCCCTATAGAACCCTATTCCCTATATAGTGCACTACTTTAGACCAGAGCCCTATAGAACCATATTCCCTATATAGTGCACTACTTTGGACCAGGGCCCTATAGAACCCTATTCCCTACATAGTGCACTACTTTAGACCAGGACCCTATAGGACCCTATTCCCTATATTTGGAGAGAACAGATGAAGAGGACAGAGAAAAGCTGAAGAGGACAGATGAAGAGGACAGAGATCAGATGAAGAGGACAGATGAAGAGGACAGAGAACAGATGAAGAGGACAGATGAAGAAGACAGAGGACAGATGAAGCGGACAGAGAACAGATGAAGAGGACAGATGAAGAGGACAGAGAACAGATGAAGAGGACAGATGAAGAGGACAGATGAAGAGGACAGAGAACAGATGAAGATGACAGAGAACAGATGAAGAGGACAGAGAACAGATGAAGAGGACAGAGAACAGATGAAGAGGACAGATGAAGAGGACAGAGAACAGATGAAGAGGACAGAGAACAGATGAAGAGGACAGAGGACAGATGAAGAGGACAGAGGACAGATGAAGAGGACAGAGAACAGATGAAGAGGTCAGAGAACAGATGAAGTGGACAGAGAACAGATGAAGAGGACAGAGGACAGATGAAGAGGACAGATGAAGAAGACAGAGAACAGATGAAGAGGACAGATGAAGAGGACAGAGAACAGATGAAGAGGACAGAGAACAGATGAAGAGGACAGAGGACAGATGAAGAGGACACAGAACAGATGAAGAGGACAGAGAACAGATGAAGAGGACAGAGAACAGATGAAGAGGACAGATGAAGAGGACAGATGAAGAGGACAGATAACAGATGAAGAGGACAGAGGACAGAGAACAGATGAAGAAAACAGATGAAGAGGGCAGATGAAGAGGACAGAGGACAGATGAAGAGGACAGAGGAGAGATGAAGAGGACAGAGAACAGATGTAGAGGACAGAGACAAGATGAAGAGGACAGAGAACAGATGAAGAGGACAGAGAACAGCTGAAGAGGACAGAGAACAGATGAAGAGGACAGATGAAGAGGACAGAGAACAGATGAAGAGGACAGAGAACAGCTGAAGAGGACATAGAACAGATGAAGAGGACAGAGGACAGATGAAGAGGACAGAGGACAGATGAAGAGGACAGAGGACAGATGAAGAGGACAGAGAACAGATGAAGAGGACAGATGAAGAGGACAGAGAACAGATGAAGAGGACAGAGAACAGATGAAGAGGACAGAGGACAGATGAAGAGGACAGAGATCAGATGAAGAGGACAGATGAAGAGGACAGAGAACAGATGAAGAGGACAGAGAACAGCTGAAGAGGACAGAGAACAGATGAAGAGGACAGATGACAGATGAAGGGGACAGAGATCAGATGAAGAGGACAGAGAACAGAGAACAGATGAAGAGGACAGAGAACAGATGAAGAGGACAGATGAAGAGGACAGAGGACATATGAAGAAGACAGATGAAGAGGACAGAGAACAAATGAAGAGGACAGAGATCAGATGAAGAGGACAGAGAACAGATGAAGAGGACAGAGAACAGATGAAGAGGACAGATGAAGAGGACAGAGAACAGATGAAGAGGACAGATGAAGAGGACAGAGGACAGATGAAGAGGACAGAGAACAGATGAAGAAGACAGATGAAGAGGACAGGACAGATGAAGAGGACAGATGAAGAGGACAGAGAACAGACGAAGAGGACAGAGAATAGACGAAGAGGACAGAGAACAGACGAAGAGGACAGAGAATAGACGAAGAGGACAGAGAACAGACGAAGAGGACAGAGAACAGACGAAGAGGACAGAGAACAGACGAAGAGGACAGAGAACAGACGAAGAGGACAGAGAACAGACGAAGAGGACAGAGAACAGACGAAGAGGACAGAGAACAGACGAAGAGGACAGAGAACAGACGAAGAGGACAGAGAACAGACGAAGAGGACAGAGAACAGACGAAGAGAACAGACGAAGAGGACAGAGAACAGACGAAGAGGACAGAGAACAGACGAAGAGGACAGAGAACAGATGAAGAGGACAGAGAACAGACGAAGAGGACAGAGAACAGACGAAGAGGACAGAGAACAGATGAAGAGAGCAGATAAGAGTTGAAGAGTACTAAAACATCAAGGTGGAAACATCATCACATTCTGACTCCTCAGACTCCTTAGACTCCTCTCCACAGTCTGAGAGAGAGAAAGGGAGAGAGGGGTGTGGGGGGGGGGGGGGGGGGGGGTAATATGCCTTTAAGCCAGAGCCAATGTTTTGATGTCCTGAGCCTAACACTGCTCTATTAAAGATAGAAGGCTCTTATCAATTAGATTCTCACTCACACGCACAGCACCTTGGTCAGATAACTCGGCGTTGTTCCGGAGATTGGATCCTTCTCCCACCTCTGTCGTTTTTTACATTTCCTACCCCCTCACCCATCAACCCCTCCCACTGTCCTTCACTGTTGGCACAAACTGTTCTCTGTGTCCCCCTCTCTTCCCTCTCTCCCTCCTTATCCACCTTTATTTATCTACCTGCTTATGATCTCTGTCCTCTCTCTTTCTCTATTTCCCTAATCTTCCATACCTCTCTCTATCTGTTTATTATCTCTGTCCTCTCTCTCTCTCTATTTCCCTAATCTTCCATACCTCTCTCTATCTGTTTATTATCTCTGTCCTCTCTATCTCCCTAATCTTCTCTACCTCTATCTACCTGTTTATTATCTCTATCCTCTCTCTTTCTCTATCTCCCTAATCTTCTCTACCTCTATCTATCTGTTTATTATGTATATCCTCTCTCTTTCTCTATCTCCCTAATCTTCTCTACCTCTATCTGTTTATTATCTCTGTCCTCTCTATCTCTATCTCCCTCTTCTTCTATACCTCTATCTTATTTATTCTCTCTATCTCCTTCTTCTCTACATCTATCTATTTGTTTATTATCTTTGTCCTCTGTATCTCTCTCTTCTTCTCTACATCTATCTATCTGTTTATTATCTTTGTCCTCTGTATCTCTCTCTTCTGCTCTACATCTATCTCTGTTTATTATCTTTGTCCTCTCTATCTCTCTCTTCTTCTCTATATCTATCTATCTGTTTATGATCTCTGTCCTCTCGTTCGCTATCTCCCTCTGCTTCTCTACCTCTATATATCTGTTTATTATCTCTATCCTCTCTCTATCTCCCTCTTCTTCTCTCCCTCTATCTATCTGTCTCTCTGTCCTCTACCCCCCCTCTCTCTCTATCTACCTATATCTATCTGTTTATTATCTCTATCCTCTCTCTCTCTCTATCTACCTCTACCTATCTGTTTATTATCTCTATCCTCTCTCTTTCTCTATCTACCGCTATCTATCTGTTAGTCTACCTCTATCTATCTGTCTCTCTGTCCTCTACCCCCCTCTCTCTCTCTCTCTCTATCTCTATCTATCTGTCTCTCTGTCCTCTACCCCCCCTCTCTCTCTCTCTCTCTACCTCTATCTATCTGTCTCTCTGTCCTCTACCCCCCCCCCTCTCTCTCTATTTATCCACAGTCAAAGAGCCCACCTCTAAAACCCTACATAGTGTTTATAGGAAAATAAACAGCAGACCCCCTCTCCTCCACTGTGTCATCACAGGGTTGGCATTTTGCTACGGTCGTCCAATAATATTTAGTAGAACTCATCACATGACAACGACGCTATCCTTTATCGTTCTACCCACAGTGGGGGGGGGGGGGGGGGGGGGGACGGACTGAATAGTGGCCTTGTAAATTGAATTGGTGTGTTACCGTGTGGGAGTGACCACAATGCCTAACAACTCACTGCATCATTCTGATCCTTTGGAAAATGTCTGTGTCCCAAATGAAACCCTATTCTGTGTGTAGTGGACTATATTGGACTATTCTGTGTGTAGTGGACTATATTGGACTATTCTGTGTGTAGTGGACTATATTGGACTATTCTGTGTAATGGACTATAATGGACTATTCTGTGTAGTGGACTATAATGGACTATTCTGTGTATAGTGGACTATATTGGACTATTCTGTGTAATGGTCTATAATGGACTATCTTGTGTATAGTGGACTATATTGGACTATTCTGTGTGTAGTGGACTATATTGGACTATTCTGTGTGTAGTGGACTATATTGGACTATTCTGTGTGTAGTGGACTATATTGGACTATTCTGTGTAGGGGACTATAATGGACTATTCTGTGTATAGTGGACTATATTGGACTATTCTGTGTGTAGTGGACTATATTGGACTATTCTGTGTGTAGTGGACTATATTGGACTATTCTGTGTGTAGTTGACTATGTTGGACTATTCTGTGTGTAGTGGACTATATTGGACTATTCTGTGTAGTGGACTATATTGGACTATTCTGTGTAGTGGACTATATTGGACTATTCTGTGTAGTGGACTATATTGGACTATTCTGTGTATAGTGGACTATATTGGACTATTCTGTGTGTAGTGGACTATATTGGACTATTCTGTGTTTAGTGGACTATATTGGACTATTCTGTGTTTAGTGGACTATATTGGACTATTCTGTGTAGTGGACTATATTGGACTATTCTGTGTAGTGGACTATATTGGACTATTCTGTGTATAGTGGACTATATTGGACTATTATGCTTGTAGTGGACTATATTGGACTATTCTGTGTGTAGTGGACTATATTGGACTTTTCTGCTTGTAGTGGACTATATTGGACTATTCTGTGTGTAGTGGACTATATTGGACTATTCTGTGTGTAGTGGACTATATTGGACTATTCTGTGTGTAGTGGACTATATTGGACTATTCTGCTTGTAGTGGACTATATTGGACTATTCTGTGTGTAGTGGACTATATTGGACTTTTCTGCTTGTAGTGGACTATATTGGACTATTCTGTGTAGTGGACTATATTGGACTATTCTTCTTGTAGTGGACTATATTGGACTATTCTGCTTGTAGTGGACTATATTATACATAGAGACTTACAGTAGTGAGTCTTTTAACAGACTCTCTGATCCAGAGAGACTTACTGTAGAGAGTCATTTAGCTGACTCTCTGATCCAGAGAGACTTACAGTAGTGAGTCATTTAGCTGACTCTCTGATCCAGAGACTTACAGTAGGGAGTCATTTAACAGACTCTCTTATCCAGAGAGACTTACAGTAGTGAGTCATTTAACAGACTCTCTTATCCAGAGAGACTTACAGTAGGGAGTCATTTAACAGACTCTCTTATCCAGAGAGACTTACAGTAGTGAGTCATTTATCAGACTCTCTGATCCAGAGAGACTTACAGTAGGGAGTCATTTAAAAGACTCTCTTATACAGAGAGACTTACAGTAGTGAGTCCATACATTTTCATACTTTTCCGTAGTAGGGAGCACTGTCTTATTCTGATTCAATGGAAATTGTTACAACATATTTCAGCAGTTGACATTCAATGTTATTTTCCCTTTCAGAAAATACATCCATTCAGGGAGTCTGGCAGTTGATCCGGTGTGTTAGTTCAACAAGCCCTCCGAGTAGGAGGATGTTTTCCTTCGTGTTTTCTCTCTCTCTCTCTCTCTCTCTCTCTCTCTCTCTCTCTCTCTCTCTCTCTCTCTCTCTCTCTCTCTCTCTCTCTCTCTCTCTCTCTCTCTCTCTCTCTCTAATAAATGTTTGTTTTTCCGGTCGTGTGTTAGCAAGAAGACCGCCGCCCTGGTGCACGCCGTTCGATTCTCTCCTCACCTCTCACTCTCTAGATGCTCCCCGTCAAACCATCCGGGGGGGGGACCTCTTTTTTTTCTTCTCATGAGCACCAACTAAAAAATCGCCGTGAGCCATGAAACATTTATAGGATCATGAAAGTTTTAGGTTTCTGAGAAGACTAATGGGTTTTTAGTGGTCCGAGAACACGAGGTTCACTGTGCATGCTAAACACACACACACACAGAGAGAGAGAGAGAGAGAGAGAGAGAGAGAGCAGAACTTAAGGCTTCAATAGAATGTCAGGTTTCTGTCAGAAAGTTCCTGACGTTTGGACCACTTTGTTCTGTTAGTTCTGATATTAGAGGTATGGTAGGGTTTGTACCACTTAGTTCTGATATTAGAGGTATGGTAGGGTTTGGACCACTTAGTTCTGTTAGTTCTGATATTAGAGGTATGGTAGGGTTTGTACCACTTAGTTCTGATATTAGAGGTATGGTAGGGTTTGGACCACTTAGTTCTGTTAGTTCTGATATTAGAGGTATGGTAGGGTTTGTACCACTTAGTTCTGATATTAGAGGTATGGTAGGGTTTGGACCACTTAGTTCTGTTAGTTCTGATATTAGAGGTATGGTAGGGTTTGGACCACTTAGTTCTGATATTAGAGGTGTGGTAGGGTTTGGACCATTTAGTTCTGTTAGTTCTGATGTTAGAGGTATGGTAGGGTTTGGACCACTTAGTTCTGATATTAGAGGTATGGTAGGGTTTGGACCACTTAGTTCTGTTAGTTCTGATGTTAGAGGTGTGGTAGGGTTTGGACCACTTAGTTCTGATATTAGAGGTGTGGTAGGGTTTGGACCACTTAGTTCTGTTAGTTCTGATGTTAGAGGTGTGGTAGGGTTTGGACCACTTAGTTCTGATATTAGAGGTATGGTAGGGTTTGGACCACTTAGTTCTGATATTAGAGGTATGGTAGGGTTTGGACCACTTAGTTCTGTTAGTTCTGATATTAGAGGTATGGTAGGGTTTGGACCACTTAGTTCTGATATTAGAGGTATGGTAGGGTTTGGACCACTTAGTTCTGATATTAGAGGTATGGTAGGGTCTGGACCATTTTATTCTGATAGTAGAGGTATGGTAGGGAAAGGAGCAGGTATTTGGCCAGCCAGCCAGCCAGTCAGCCATTCAGCCAGTCAGCCAGCCAGCCAGTCAGCCAGCCAGCCAGCCAGCCAGCCAGCCAGCCAGTCAGTCAGCCAGCCAGCCAGCCAGCCAGTCAGTCAGTCAGCCAGCCAGCCAGTCAGTCAGCCAGGCAGCCAGTCAGCCAGTCAGCCAGTCAGCCAGCCAGCCAGTCAGCCAGCCAGCCAGTCAGCCAGCCAGCCAGCCAGTCAGTCAGCCAGTCAGCCAGCCAGCCAGCCAGTCAGCCAGGCAGCCAGTCAGCCAGTCAGCCAGTCAGCCAGCCAGCCAGTCAGCCAGTCAGCCAGTCAGCCAGTCAGTCAGTCAGCCAGTCAGTCAGTCAGCCAGTCAGTCAGTCAGTCAGCACATAGATGAAGGAAGTTACCTGTGATCTGTTCTCTAGTTTGATTGAGTTCTCCTCTAACTGCCTTCTAACAAAATGTCTAACTTCTATTCTGATGGAAGGAAATTCACACTTAACAGGACATTCACCACCATCCTTCTGAACTAGTGATGTGTCTTTTCAATAATAGTTGTCATTAACAGACTGTACTGGTAACAGGTTGACCACTGTATTTACAAGTGAAGAGCAGGATGTCAGAGGGAAAATAGGGACGTATGACATGACCAATATGCCCTTACCCTAGACCAGGAATCATCCCATACCCTAGACCAGGAATCATCCCATACCCTAGACCAGGAATCATCCCATACCCTAGACCAGGAATCATCCCATACCCTAGACCAGGAATCATCCCATACCCTAGACCAGGGATCATCCCATACCCTAGACCAGGAATCATCCCATACCCTAAAACAGGAATCATCCCATACCCTAGACCAGGAATCATCCCATACCCTAGACCGGGGATCATCCCATCCCATAGACCAGGGATCATCCCATACCCTAGACCAGGAATCATCCCCATTACCCTAGACCAGGAATCATCCCATACCCTAGAACAGGGATCATCCCCATTACCCTAGAACAGGGATCATCCCCATTACCCTAGACAAGGAATCATCCCATACCCTAGACCGGGGATCCTCCCATACCATAGACCAGGGATCATCCCATACCCTAGACTAGGGATCATCAACATTACCATAGACCAGGAATCATCCCATGCCCTAGACTAGGGATCATCAACATTACCATAGACCAGGAATCATCCCATACCATATTACCCTAGACTAGGGATCATCCCATACCATAGACAAGGGATCATCCCATACCATATTACCCTAGACTAGGGATCATCCCATACCCTAGACTAGGGATCGTCCCCATTACCCTAGACTAGGGATCATCCCCATTACCCTATACTAGGGATTATCCCCATTACACTAGACTAGGGATCATCCCATACCAGATTACCCTAGACTAGGGATCATCCCCATTACCCTAGACTAGGGATCATCCCATACCATAGACCACAAATCATCCCATACCCTAGACCAGGGTCATCCCATACCCTAGACCAGGGATAATCCTAGACTAGGGATCATCCCATAGCCTAGACTAGGGATCATCCCCATTATCCTAGACTAGGGATCATCCCCATTACCCTAGACTAGGGATCATCCCCATTATCCTAGACTAGGGATCATCCCCATTACCCTAGACTAGGGATCATCCCCATTACCCTAGACTAGGAATCGTCCCATACGCTAGACCAGGGATAATCCTAGACTAGGGATCATCCCATATCATGGACCAGGGATAATCCCATAACCTAGATCAGGGATCAACCTAGACCAGGGATCATCCCCATACTATAGACCAGGGATAATCCTAGACTAGGGATCATCCCATAACATGGACCAGGGATCAACCTAGACCAGGGATCATCCTCATTACCCTAGACTAGGGATAATCCCATAACATATTACCTTAGAATAGAGATCATCCCCATACCCTAGACTAGGAATCATCCCATACCCTAGACCAGGGATCATCCCGCATACCCTAGACCAGGGATCATCCCCCATACCCTAGACCAGGGATCATCCCCCATATCATAGACCAGGGATCATCCTAGACCAGGGATCATCCCCATCCCCTAGACCAGGGTTCATCCCCCATACCATAGACCAGGGATCAACATAGACCAGGGATCATCCCCATACCCTAGACCAGGGATCATCCAAGACCAGGGATCATCCTAGACCAGGGATCATCCCCCATACCCTAGACCAGGGATCATCAACCATACCCTAGACTAGGGATCATCCCATACCCTAGACCAGGGATCATCCCCCATACCCTAGACCAGGGATCATCCCCATACCCTAGACCAGGGATCATCCCATACCCTAGACCAGGGATCATCCCCATACCCTGGACCAGGGATCACCCCATACCATAGACCAGGAACCAGCCGTACCATAGACCAGGGATCATCCAATACCATTGACCAGGGATCATCCCATACCCTAGACCAGGGATCATCCCATACCCTAGACCAGGGATCATCCCATACCCTAGAACAGGGATCATCCCATAACATAGAAAAAGTATCATCCCATAACATAGAACAGGTATCATCCCATAACATAGAACAGGGATCATCCCATAACATAGACCAGGGATCATCCCCCATAGCCTATACAAACCACAGCCTATACATACCTTAGACTATACATACTACAGTCTATACACACCACTGCCTATACATACCATCTACTATACATACCATCTACTATACACACCACTGCCTATACATACCACAGACTATACATACCATAGTCTATACATAACATAGTCTATAAATACCATAGTCTATAAATAACATAGCCTATACATAACATAGTCTATAAATACCATCGCCTATACATAACATAGTCTATAAATACCATAGCCTATACATACCATAGTCAATACATACCATAGTCTATACATACTACAGCCTATACAAACCACAGCCTATACATGCCATAGACAATACTTACCACAGCCTAATCATACCATAGTCTATGCATACCATAGTCTATACATACCAAAGCCTATTTATACCATTGCCTATATATACCATAGCAAGTACATCCCATAATCTATTTATAACATAGTCTAAACATACCGTAGCCTATACATTCCCTAGTCTATACACACCATAGACTATACATACCATGGTCTATTCATACCATAGCCTATTCATACCATAGTCTATTTATACCATGGTCTATTCATACCATAGCCTATTCATACCATAGCCTATTCATACCATAGTCTATTTATACCATGGTCTATTCACACCATAGACTATACATACCGTAGTCTATACATACCATAGTCTATACATACCATAACATTTACATACCATGGTCTATACATACCATAACATTTACATACCATGGTCTATACATACCATAACATTTACATACCATGGTCTATACATACCATAGTCTATACATACCATGGTCTATACATACCATAACATTTACATACCATAGTCTATACATACCATAGCCTATACATACCATAACATTTACATACCATGGTCTATACATACCATAACATTTACATACCATGGTCTATACATACCATAGTCTATACATACCATAACATTTACATACCATGGTCTATACATACCATAACATTTACATACCATAGTCTATACATACCATAGTCTATACATACCATGGTCTATACATACCATAACATTTACATACCATAGTCTATACACACCATAGTCTATACACACCATAGTCTATACATACCATAGTCTATACACACCATAGTCTATACACACCATAGTCTATACATACCATAGCCTATACATACCATGGTCTATACATACCATAACATTTACATACCATAGTCTATACACACCATAGACTATACATACCATAACATTTACATACCATGGTCTATACATACCATAACATTTACATACCATAGTCTATACACACCATAGACTATACATACCATAACATTTACATACCATGGTCTATACATACCATAACATTTACATACCATAGTCTATACATACCATAGTCTATACATACCATGGTCTATACATACCATAACATTTACATACCATAGTCTATACACACCATAGTCTATACACACCATAGTCTATACATACCATAGTCTATACACACCATAGTCTATACACACCATAGACTATACATACCATAGTCTATACACACCATAGTCTATTCATACCATAGCCTACACATACCATAGTCTATACACACCATAGACTATACATACCATAGTCTATACATACCATAGTCTATACATACCATAGTCTATACATACCATAGTCTATGCATACCATAGTCTACACATACCATAGTCTATAAATACCATAGTCTATAAATACCATAGTCTATACATACCATAGACTACACATACCATAGCCTATAGGTACCATAGCCTATACATACCATAGCCTATAGGTACCATAGTCTATACATACCATAGTCTATACATACCATAGTCTATACATACCATAGTCTATACATACCATAGTCAATACATACCATAGTCTATACATACCATAGTCTATAAATACCATAGCCTATACATACCATAGTCTATACATACCATAGTCTATACATACCATAGTCTATACACACCATAGTCTATACACACCATAGTCTATACATACCATAGTCTATACATACCATAGTCAATACATACCATAGTCTATACATACCATAGTCTATAAATACCATAGCCTATACATACCATAGTCTATACATACCATAGTCTATACATACCATAGTCTATACACACCATAGTCTATACATACCATAGTCTATACACACCATAGTCTATACATACCATAGACTATACACACCATAGTCTATACATACCATAGCCTATACATAACATAGTCTATACATACCATAGCCTATACACATCATAGTCTATAGGTACCATAGTCTATACATTTACCCTTCCTGATTACCACCTCCATTATATCCGCTCTCTCATTGGGTGCTTTCTAGCTGCACAGTTAATCATATTAAATCAACACTCTGTGGTGAGGGAGATGGAGAGAGAGAGATGGGGAGATGGGGAGAGAGATGTGGAGAGAGAGATGTGGAGAAAGAGATGGGGAGAGAGAGATGGAGAGAGAGAGATGGGGAGAGAGAGATGGGGAGAGACAGAGAGAGAGAGAGAGAGAAAGAGAGAGATGGAGAGAGAGAGATGGGGAGAGATGTGGAGAAAGAGATGGGGAGAGAGAGATGTGGAGAGAGAGATGGAGAGAGAGAGATGGGGAGAAAGAGATGGGGAGAGATGGAGAGAGAGATGGACAGAGGGATATTGAGAGATAGAAAGAGAGATGGAGAGAGATGGAGAGAGATGAGAGAGAGATGGAGAGAGAGATGGACAGAGGGATATGAAGAGAGAGAGAGAGATGGAGAGAGAGATGGAGAGGGAGATGGACAGAGGGATATGGAGAGATGGACAGAGGGATGGGGAGAGATGGATAGAGGGATGGAGAGAGATGGAGAGAGAGAGATGGGGAGAAAGAGATGGGGAGAGATGGGAGAGAGATGGACAGAGGGATATGGTGAGATAGAAAGAGAGATGGAGAGAGAGATGGAGAGAGAGATGGAGAGAGATATGGGGAGAGATGGAGAGAGAGATGGGGAGAGAGAGATGGACAGAGAGATGGAGAGAGAGATGGGGAGAGATGGAGAGAGATCACTGCAAATGGACCTGGTAAACTGTACACATGGCTGGGCGTACAATCTCTAGGGGTTTTGGGGGAATATGGCAAGAGGGTGTCTGGGGAGGCTTGTGTGTGTGTGTGTGTGTGTGTGTGTGTGTGTGTGTGTGTGTGTGTGTGTGTGTGTGTGTGTGTGTGTGTGTGTCGGATTCCTGCATGTCGGTACTGAAGGTGCTAGCTAGTCAGCCGTGCTTCAGTGGGGATCTTAGACGCCCAATAAATCACCAAGGAAGGCATCCCAAATAAAACCCTATTCCCTACATGTTCTATGGGCCATGCTTGAAGATAGTGCACTATATAGGAAATAGGGTCCATTTGGAACACAACCCCAGCATCCTCTTTCTCTGCCACACATCTATCTGCTAATTTAGAATGGAAGACTGCAGAGACACACCTGGGAAAGAGAGGAATAGAGAGAGGGTTGAGGAGAGGAGAGGAGAGGAGAGGAGAGGAGAGGAGATATTTTAAAATGGGAGGAGAGGTGATGAAGAGGGGAGGAGAGGAGTACGATGAAATGAATTGTCTTTTACAAGGGGAGGAGAGGAAGAGGAAGTGGAAGGGGAAGAGGAAGGGGAAGAGGGGAGAAGAGAAGAGGAGGGGAGAGGGAGGCTAGGAGAGAAGGGGAGAGGGTGAAGTCCTGCTTGAGAGAAGAAGAAGAGAGGGCTAGAAAGAGGAGAGGAGAGGTAGACAGAGGAGAGGAGAGGTAGACAGAGGAGAGGAGGGGTAGACATAGGAGAGGAGGGGTAGACAGAGGAGAGGAGGGGTAGACAGAGGAGAGGAGAGGTAGAAAGAGGAGAGGAGAGGTAGACAGAGGAGAGGAGGGGTTGACAGAGGAGGGGTAGACAGAGGAGAGGAGGGGTAGACAGAGGAGAGGAGAGGTAGAAAGAAGAGAGGAGGGGTAGACACAGGAGAGGAGGGGTAGACAGAGGAGAGGAGGGGTAGACAGAGGAGAGGAGATGTAGAAAGAGGAGAGGAGGGTTAGACAGAGGAGAGGAGAGGTAGACAGAGGAGAGGAAAGGTAGACAGAGGAGAGGAGGGGTAGACAGAGGAGAGGAGAGGTAGACAGAGGAGAGGTAGAAAGAGGAGAGGAGGGGTAGACAGAGGAGAGGAGAGGTAGCCTGTCCCATTTCCACGGTTACCTGAGCACCGGGTGACAGAGTATGCATGTCAGCCAGAGAGATGCACACAAATGCCACAGTCAATTAATAATGCAACAAATCGCAATGGCACTAAAACAAACAGAGTAAATGGAAAGGCAATGGTCTTTGGTGCAGGCAGCAGAGCAGTAATTCTGTTTTACACCTAATCTGTGTTACTTTAAGAGCCTAACATGCAGTAATTCTGTTTTACTCCTAATCTGTGTTTAAGAGCCTAACATGCAGTAGTTCTGTTTTACTCCTAATCTGTGTTTAAGAGCCTAACATGCAGTAATTCTGTTTTACTCCTAATCTGTGTTTAAGAGCCTAACATGCAGTAGTTCTGTTTTACTCCTAATCAGTGTTTAAGAGCCTAACATGCAGTAATTCTGTTTAACTCCTAATCTGTGTTTAAGAGCCTAACATGCAGTAGTTCTGTTTAACTCCTATTCTGTGTTTAAGAGCCTAACATGCAGTAGTTCTGTTTTACTCCTAATCTGTGTTTAAGAGCCTAACATGCAGTAATTCTGTTTAACTCCTAATCTGTGTTTAAGAGCCTAACATGCAGTAGTTCTGTTTAACTCCTATTCTGTGTTTAAGAGCCTAACATGCAGTAGTTCTGTTTTACTCCTAATCTGTGTTTAAGAGCCTAACATGCAGTAATTCTGTTTAACTCCTAATCTGTGTTCAAGAGCCTAACATGCAGTAATTCTGTTTAACTCCTAATCTGTGTTTAAGAGCCTAACATGCAGTAATTCTGTTTAACTCCTAATCTGTGTTTAAGAGCCTAACATGCAGTAATTCTGTTTAACTCCTAATCTGTGTTTAAGAGCCTAACATGCAGTAATTCTGTTTAACTCCTAATCTGTGTTTAAGAGCCTAACATGCAGTAATTCTGTTTAACTCCTAATCTGTGTTTAAGAGCCTAACATGCAGTAATTCTGTTTAACTCCTAATCTGTGTTTAAGAGCCTAACATGCAGTAGTTCTGTTTTACTCCTAATCTGTGTTTAAGAGCCTAACATGCAGTAATTCTGTTTTACTCCTAATCTGTGTTTAAGAGCCTAACATGCAGTAGTTCTGTTTTACTCCTAATCTGTGTTTAAGAGCCTAACATGCAGTAGTTCTGTTTAACTCCTAATCTGTGTTCCTTTAAGAGTCTAACATGCAGTAGTTCTGTTTTACTCCTAATCTGTGTTTAAGAGCCTAACATGCAGTAGTTCTGTTTTACTCCTAATCTGTGTTTAAGAGCCTAACATGCAGCAGTTCTGTTTTACTCCTAATCTGTGTTTAAGAGCCTAAAATGCAGTAATTCTGTTTAACTCCTAATCTGTGTTTAAGAGCCTAACATGCAGTAGTTCTGTTTAACTCCTAAGCTGTGTTCCTTTAAGAGCCTAACATGCAGTAGTTCTGTTTTACTCCTAATCTGTGTTTAAGAGCCTAACATGCAGTAATTCTGTTTAACTCCTAATCTGTGTTTAAGAGCCTAACATGCAGTAGTTCTGTTTAACTCCTAATCTGTGTTCCTTTAAGAGTCTAACATGCAGTAGTTCTGTTTTACTCCTAATCTGTGTTTAAGAGCCTAACATGCAGTAGTTCTGTTTTACTCCTAATCTGTGTTTAAGAGCCTAACATGCAGTAGTTCTGTTTTACTCCTAATCTGTGTTTAAGAGCCTAACATGCAGTAATTCTGTTTAACTCCTAATCTGTGTTTAAGAGCCTAACATGCAGTAATTCTGTTTTACTCCTAATCTGTGTTTAAGAGCCTAACATGCAGTAGTTCTGTTTTACTCCTAATCTGTGTTTAAGAGCCTAACATGCAGCAGTTCTGTTTTACTCCTAATCTGTGTTTAAGAGCCTAACATGCAGTAATTCTGTTTAACTCCTAATCTGTGTTTAAGAGCCTAACATGCAGTAGTTCTGTTTAACTCCTAATCTGTGTTCCTTTAAGAGCCTAACATGCAGTAGTTCTGTTTTACTCCTAATCTGTGTTTAAGAGCCTAACATGCAGTAATTCTGTTTAACTCCTAATCTGTGTTTAAGAGCCTAACATGCAGTAGTTCTGTTTAACTCCTAATCTGTGTTCCTTTAAGAGCCTAACATGCAGTAGTTCTGTTTTACTCCTAATCTGTGTTTAAGAGCCTAACATGCAGTAGTTCTGTTTTACTCCTAATCTGTGTTTAAGAGCCTAACATGCAGTAGTTCTGTTTAACTCCTAATCTGTGTTTAAGAGCCTAACATGCAGTAATTCTGTTTAACTCCTAATCTGTGTTTAAGAGCCTAACATGCAGTAGTTCTGTTTAACTCCTAATCTGTGTTTAAGAGCCTAACATGCAGTAGTTCTGTTTAACTCCTAATCTGTGTTTAAGAGCCTAACATGCAGTAATTCTGTTTAACTCCTAATCTGTGTTCCATTAAGAGCCTAACATGCAGTAATTTGAGTTGCTGCAACTAGACTGAAACGTGTTGTTTTGTGCTCAATGTCCTGCTAATGTAAATGTCACCCTGCTGGTCAGAGAGAGTATGTTTTAACTTGCTTGGGAGCAGCCAGTCACTCACGGCTGATTTAAGGTGTGTGTCTGTGTGTGTGTATGTGTGTGTGTGTGTGTGTGTGTGTGTGTGTGTGTGTGTGTGTGTGTGTGTGTGTGCGCGCGCGTGCGTGAAACGAGACACCTACGATTCCCCAGAAAAGCAAGCCTCTTGTCATCGTTGCTAGCTATCTAATCATTCAGAATCTTTACATTGATTGACTAAGGGACAGACCAGGCCCCACTCAGGTAGCACCTCCCGTCCTTTCTAACCCTTATTTCCATACTGTTGTCTATACTGCCAGGGGTGTTGTCAGTTGTAATCTTGTACCTAATTAGTTTGAACTCCACTCTTAGATCTGCTATTTTTAGCTCAAAAAAAGATGAGACTGTTGTGGTCTGCTCCACCCAGTGCATTGTGGTCCGCTCCACCCAGTGCATTGTGGTCCGCTCCACCCAGTGCATTGTGGTCCGCTCCACCCAGTGCATTGTGGTCCGCTCCACCCAGTGCATCGTGGTCCGCTCCACCCAGTGCATTGTGGTCCTTTCCACCCAGTGCTTTTAGTTTCAATGTGAGTAAACTTGAATAGCCCCATCGATTTTCCAATCACGTAGAGGGCCTGGGTTGTTGCACCACAGCAAACGAAGCCCAACTTAAGTCAGTTTCTAACATTCCATAATTGGTTACTCTGAGAGTTCCTCATATTGACACAGGTTCTGGCCTAAGGCCCTTTGGTGCCAACCTTGGAAAAGTAATTCCAGTTTCTACTTCTTCCCTTATTACTAAAAAGGGATAGACCCAAAATGGTGCGGTTCTGCGCAATCTGAAACGCCCCACCGACTATTATCAGCGTTGACCATCAGACAGGTTCTGCAACCTGCCTATGGAACGTAGCTGGTTTGAGTTGATGCTTCCATGTGACTTTTAAAAAACTTCCTAAAGGATTTGGGTTGATGCATTTGAAACATTAGGAGTTGACTTCTTGAACCTGGGTTACATCGAGATCTATGCAGACGAATCTAGACATTCTGGTATTAATATTGAGGGTGATCATGTGTTCAGAACTGACAGACAGGGTAGAGGTGGTGGAGTGGCAATTTCCTTTGGACTTGAATTGATTTTGAAACGTGTTCTCACGGAGAACCTGTCTATCTGTCTTTTAGATGGTATTATAGTCCCAGTGTAGTTCCCTTGACTTCAAACACGCCTTCCTCCCTGCTGAACTGTTGTTTTGTCTCCTGGACTAGACATGAATTGAGCTTGACAAGTTTACTCGCCTCTTTTAGTGTGTGATCTCATGCTACTCACACACACACACACACACACACACACACACACACACACATACGCACGCACACACACACACACACACACACACATACGCACGCACGCACGCACACACACACACACACACACACAGGACTGAAGACATGAAGTACATGATAAACCTGCCCAGTAATCATCCTTAATAAATCTCAAACCTGGAGGTCGTCTTTACACTACCAATCATTACTACAACACTGCAACTAAAGATACTGTTGAGGGAGAGAGAGAGGGGGGGGGGGAGAGAGAGGGGGGGGGAGACAGAGAGAGAGAGAGAGAGGGGGAGACAGACGGGGAGAGAGAGGGGGGGAGATGGGGGAGAGAGAGGGAGAGAGAGAGAGAGAGACAGAGACAGAGAGGGAGAGAGGGGGGGAGACGGGGGAGAGAGGGGGGGAGAGAGAGAGAGAGAGAGAGGGGGGGGGGAGACAGAGAGAGAGAGAGAGGGGGAGACAGACAGGGAGAGAGAGGGGGGAGACGGGGGAGAGAGAGAGAGAGAGAGAGAGGGGGGAGACAGACAGGGAGAGAGAGGGGAGACAGACAGGGGGAGAGAGGGGGAGAGAGGGGAGAGACAGAGAGGGAGAGAGAGGGGGGGAAAATAAGGTGTGATCACTGGGGAGAAGTGGAGTTTAGTGGTCCACACAACACATAAATAGAGAGGGAGGGAGGGAGGGAGGTGGAGAACGAGAAAGAGAAAGAGAGAGATAGAAAATAAAAATAGAAATGAGATACTATCTTTAGGACTTTATTCTGGGGAAATAATGTATCCATAACTGTTGGGTCTGACGTCCTCCCTCCTCCCTCCTCCCTCCTCCCTCCTCCTCGGCTAATCTTTGTGCTCTCGTGGAGCTAACTCGTTCGTTTGTCTTCTTTTACTAAATCAGAAGTTATTATCCTGGGTGACTTCAATTGTGATCGGGAAACGCAGGCTTCAGACAATCTAAAAGACACGCGCAATGATCTAAACCTAAACCCCACCCCAGCTGGTGACTAAGTCTAACGCTGCCCAACCCTAAATATCCTTGAAAGACAACTCTGATTGAGATTCATTTCAAATATGAGACGCCAGAGAAAATGTGTTTCTACTGGTGTCTTCCTCGCAAGACATTAGTGACCGTTTCCCAGTTGTTTGTGTTGGACATGTGAGAATACACTCATCTAAGCATCGTGTCATGACAAAGAGCAACTTTAAAAACTGCAGTGAACAGGCTTTGTTTTACATTATATTTATTTTAGTGACCGTTTCCCAGTAGTTTGTGTTGGACATGTGAGAATACACTCATCTAAGCATCGTGTCATAACAAAGAGCATCTTTAAAAACTGCAGTGAACAGGCTTTATTTTACATTATATTTATTATTATTATTATTATTATATTATATTTATTTTAGTGACCCTTGGTTGTATTTCAACTAACCCTTGAACCTGAATTCATGTTTTGAGCCTTTTATTTTTTTTATTTTTTTTCGGCAGATGTCTTCAATACTAATCATGCTCCTTTTGAGAACAGTTAAAGGGTTAAAGGAAGATCGAATGCCTAGAACACTCCGGAACACTTCAGAAGTCTTTCATTTAAAAAAACAAACATGTTTCTTGGGTCAAGGTCAGGAACACAGGCTTAGGCCCCGGACTGGGAAGCTTTTCGGCAACTGAGAAATCATTGTTTAGAGACAAATCAGAAATTTAAAATCTGATTATTATGTAACCTCTCATTCGGATTGTAATAGGGAACCCAGCTAAATTCTGGAAAACTGTCAAATCCCTGAAGGGCTCTACTTCCTCCTCTGTACCACAACAAATTAATTCAGCCACTGACCTCATTACGGGGAAAAATGCCATCATTGATGCATTTAATCACCATTTTATTTCAGTGGTCTCTCTCTCTCTCTCTCTCTGAAAGAACTAATCCTATTCACAATGAAATTGGGGCTAGATGCTGATAGGAGGAAACTCGCTGAATGATCAGAGAAATGATAGTCAAAGCTTTTCTTTAACGCTATTTACAGAAACAGACGTCATGGATGCTTGGCAAGCAAAAGACAACAAGAAATCCACAGGGGGGGTCGAACAATTGAATCACAGTCTGTTTAAGTGTGCAGCTCCCATCGT
Organism: Oncorhynchus mykiss; assembly: GCF_057628025.1. Classification (NCBI taxonomy): domain Eukaryota; kingdom Metazoa; phylum Chordata; class Actinopteri; order Salmoniformes; family Salmonidae; genus Oncorhynchus; species Oncorhynchus mykiss. Next base: position 1,156,637 of record NW_028322097.1, read on the forward strand.
TGTCGGCTCATTTTATATTTAACATTGTTATCAGGAAATATTCAAAACGGTATGGAAATCACCTCTTGTGCTGCCACTCTATAAGGACGGGGATTGTAGTGATCGTAATGTAGTCTGATGTCTAGTCTTCCCAACCCTGTCAGTCAGTGTGAATGATATCTAGTGTTCCCAACCCTGTCAGTCAGTGTGAATGATATCTAGTGTTCCTAACTGACAGTCATTGTGAATGATATCTAGTCTTCCTAACTGACAGTCATTGTGAATGATATCTAGTCTTCCTAACTGTCAGTCATTGTGAATGATATCTAGTCTTCCTAACTGTCAGTCATTGTGAATGATATCTAGTGTTCCTAACCCTGTCAGTCAGTGTGAATGATATCTAGTCTTCCTAACTGTCAGTCAGTGTGAATGATATCTAGTGTTCCTAACTGACAGTCATTGTGAATGATATCTAGTCTTCCTAACTGTCAGTCATTGTGAATGATATCTAGTGTTCCTAACTGACAGTCATTGCGAATGATATCTAGTGTTCCTTACTGACAGTCAGTGTGAATGATATCTAGTGTTCCCAACCCTGACAGTCAGTGTGAATGATATCTAGTGTTCCCAACCCTGTCAGTCATTGTGAATGATATCTAGTCTTCCTAACTGACAGTCATTGTGAATGATATCTAGTGTTCCTAACTGACAGTCATTGTGAATGATATCTAGTGTTCCTAACTGACAGTCATTGTGAATGATATCTAGTCTTCCTAACTGTCAGTCATTGCGAATGATATCTAGTGTCCCTAACTGTCAGTCATTGCGAATGATATCTAGTCTTCCTAACTGACAGTCATTGTGAATGATATACTGTTCTTCCTAACTGACAGTCAGTGTGAATGATATCTAGTGTTCCCAACCCTGTCAGTCAGTGTGAATGATATCTAGTCTTCCTAACTGACAGTCAGTGTGAATGATATCTAGTGTTCCTAACTGTCAGTCATTGTGAATGATATCTAGTGTCCCTAACTGTCAGTCATTGTGAATGATATCTAGTCTTCCTAACTGACAGTCATTCTGAATGATATACTGTTCTTCCTAACTGACAGTCAGTGTGAATGATATCTAGTGTTCCCAACCCTGACAGTCAGTGTGAATGATATCTAGTCTTCCTAACTGTCAGTCAGTGTGAATGATATCTAGTGTTCCCAACCCTGTCAGTCAGTGTGAATGATATCTAGTCTTCCTAACTGTCAGTCATTGTGAATGATATACTGTTCTTCCTAACTGACAGTCATTGTGAATGATATACTGTTCTTCCTAACTGACAGTCAGTGTGAATGATATCTAGTGTTCCTAACTGTCAGTCAGTGTGAATGATATCTAGTCTTCCTAACTGTCAGTCAGTGTGAATGATATCTAGTGTTCCTAACTGTCAGTCAGTGTGAATGATATCTAGTCTTCCTAACTGACAGTCAGTGTGAATGATATCTAGTCTTCCTAACTGTCAGTCAGTGTGAATGATATCTAGTCTTCCTAACTGTCAGTCAGTGTGAATGATATCTAGTCTTCCTAACTGTCAGTCAGTGTGAATGATATCTAGTCTTCCTTACTGACAGTCATTGTGAATGATATCTAGTGTTCCTAACTGACAGTCATTACAGGTCACATGTGAAATGGCTAGATTCCAATAGGAATTACACAACACTTCGCAAGCCAGCGTAATGTGACTTGCAGGCCTGATGTGGTCAGTAAAAACATGAATTTCATGCCACTGTATCAGCGTAGAACTCTGCCTTTATGAAATATGTATTGTATTGTCATAAAGAATGTAATTTTAGCAGCAACATATTCACGTATGATCTCCCGTGATGAAGGCCACAGGACTGGAAATGAATTTTAAAAAAATGCAACAAGAACGTCTCTGTCACTCGTCAACACAGTCGTGGGTTCACTCAAAAGGAAAATATGCAAAGAAGGATTTAACCTTATATGGTAGTGTTTCCCTAACTGGGTCCTTGACCCCGCCCACCTGGGTGCAAAGAAGGATTTAACCCCTTCAACAGGGCTATTACATTCTGGTCCTGAACGATGTGTTTGTTTGTTGTATCGTTCTTCAGAGACCCTAAAATGGTTACCTTATATGGTAGTGTTTCCCAAACACGGTCCTTGGCCCCGCCCACCTGGGCGAACGTTTTTTTTGGGGGCCCTATCACAACACAGCTGATTGAAATAGTGAGGTAATTATCAAGCTTTGATTATCTCAATCAGCTGTGTAGTTCTAAGGGCAATTTTTTATTTTTATATATAATCCTTGAAAGACCCCAGGACCAAGTTAGTCCTATTGCATCTCTCTCAGGAAACTTATTTGGTTCCAACTTACGCCTTTATTCGTGCAGGGTTATCCTGATAGTTTAATCATGTACCTATCATTAGGTTTTAACTCTCAGCCAGTCCAGTCCCTGCAAAGACTTGCATCCCAAATGGCACTTGACTATTCCCTAGTTAGTGCACTACGACCTATTGACTCTGGTCAAAAGCAGTGAGCTTTTACAGGGACTAGGGGGAACATTTGGGTCACAGGGAAGCTGAGCCGAGGGGGACTAGTCATCTACACCAGTCTAACAAGAGGAGGAAGTCTGGGGTCTTTTTAAATAGTGGAGAGAAAAAAGTAATTAAAATACACATGATACATTTGTTACCTGAGTTGGTTCTCTCCCTCCATTTGTCTGTTTTTTTCTCTCTCTCTCTTCTTCCCCCTCCCACTCTCCCTCAATCTCTCTCTCTCTCTCTCTCTCTCTCAATCTCTCTCTCTCTCTCTCTCTCTCTCTCTCTCTCTCTCTCTCTCTCTCTCTCTCTCTCTCTCTCTCTCTCTCTCTCTCTCTCTCTCTCTCTCTCTCTCTCTCTCTCTCTCTCTCTCTCTCTCTCTCTCTCTCTCTCTCTCTCTCTCTCTCTCTCTCTCTTTCGGTGCATGCTGGGAGTTTTTTGGAGTTTGAGTGTTTGGTGTGGAAAGCTCTATCCTAACTAACTTTCTTGATTCTTTTATTTACATGTTATTTTCTATGGTGGAGGGTTAATTAAATATTTGTTTTAGCGGTATCCAAAGTTTTTTTTTTCAAAGTTAGGGTGGAAGAGGACAGAGTAACTTTCCTGGGGGTTGGAAGGTGTAGTGTGCGCAATGGCTTCTCAGCCTAGCGCGGAGGAGACGCTGTCGATACAGCATGGATTCAGGTGTGTTCCTGAGAACGGAGTTAAGGTGGAGGAGGTTCTGCTCGCGGTCGGTGAACAGGTAGGAGCTGAGTTTATACATTCTGCTTCTAGAATGAACAAAGCTGTGGTTGTGTTCATGAAAAGGGCTAATTTGGTCGGTAGGCTAATTGCTAGCGGAATATTTGTAAGGGATGTGTTGGTGTCAATTTCACCTCTCTCTACCCCTTCAACAAGAGTTGTAGTGGCAAATTTGCCTCCGTTTATTACGGATGATCAAATTAGGAAAGAGCTGAGTCGTTTTGGTAAGTTTGCTAGCGGTTTCCGTGTACTGTCAGCAGGTTTTCAGGCAGATGCCGTTAAGCACGTTGTTTCGTTCAGGAGGCAAGTGTTTATGTTTCTGAACAATAATGAGCAACAGCTAAATGTGCATTTTAAAGTGAGGCATGGGGAGGGGCTCTATGCCGGTTTTGCCAGCACAGATAGTCTACGGTGTTTTGAATGTGGGGATTTGGGGCACAAGAGTTTTGCGTGCCCACATAAAGGCCATAGACAAGGTGAGGGTACAACGGCAGGTGGGGGAAATCGAGGTCAAAATGCAGGGGGTAAGGAGATGCAGATAGCAGAGGCTGGGCCTAGTCAGTCTAGAGATGGTGGTGTAGATGAGGCTGGGCCTAGTCAGGCTAGAGATGGTAGGGTAGTGGAGGCTGGGTCTAGTCAGGCTAGAGATGGTAGGGTAGTGGAGGCTGGGTCTAGTCAGGCTAGAGATGGTGGAGAAGCAGAGGCTGGGTCTAGTCAGGCTAGAGATGGTAGGGTAGTGGAGGCTGGGTCTAGTCAGGCTAGAGATGGTGGAGAAGCAGAGGCTGGGTCTAGTCAGGCTAGAGATGGTGGGGTAGCTGAGGCTGGGCCTAGACATGCTATGGAGGGTGGTGCAGATGATGCTGGGCCGAGTCATGCTATGGAGGGTGGTGCAGATAATGCTGGGCCGAGTCATGCTATGGAGGGTGGTGTAGCTGAGGCTGGCCCTAGTCATGCTATGGAGGGTGGTGTAGCTGAGGCTGGCCCTAGTCATGCTATGGAGGGTGGTGCAGATGATACTGCGTCTAGTCAGGTAATTCTAGTGGATGAGGAGAGTATAGTGGGGAAGTGTAAGAGATTAGGGGGGGAGGAGGAGGGTGTCAAGAGGAAAAAGAAAAAGGGTGTGGACAAAGGCACCATGGAAATGTTGCCTGTTGCTGTGGGTGAGGCCCTAACCAGAGAGAAAGGGCAGGTGGTCAGGGTGGGAGATAGAGAAGAGGAGGAAAGTGAGTCTGAGGAAGAGGATGAGGAGTTATTTTTTTCAGACTCCTCTTCAATTGGCCCGGAGCTGACATCCAGTCAACCCGAGGGGTCTAAGTACACGTTGAGAGAACTGACAAGGTTCCTGAATGAGACTAAGGGGAAAAAAGTTAATCTTGAGGCTTTTTTTCCTGATCCTAGGAAGTTTGTAAGATCAGTACAACATGCTATGAGAAATGAGGGGCATGGTGTCCTCTCACCCAGGAAACGGTTTAGGTTGAGGAAGTGGGTCACAACAGTGCGTAAAGGTTTACCTTCAGACACTGTTTAGATGTTTAATTTCTTACTGACACTGGGGCTTTTTGAGCTTTGCTATTGGTCTATTTCTCTGCTGGCTTTTCTCCCACTTCTTATGGAGACTCTTCGGGTAGGCTCGCTCAATATAAATGGCGCCAGAGATGCGGGAAAGAGGAGTGTGTTGGGTGAATATGTAAAACAAAAAAAAGTACAGGTGTTGTTTCTGCAGGAGACGCATAGTGATGTGGTGAATGAAGTTGATTGGGGGCTCTGGTGGAAAGGGGCAAGTGTGTTGAGCCATGGGACAAATCTTAGTGCAGGGGTGGCAGTCCTTTTTGCACCTGGTCTGGCTGTAAAAATTTGCTCCTCAAAGGAGGTGTGTAGGGGTAGGTTGCTTGTTGTTAAAGCAGAAATTAACAACATGTGTTTTGTCTTTATAAATGTGTATGCGCCTAACACAGGGAGAGAAAGAGGGGTTCTATTTGGGAGTCTTAGACAGGAACTCTCACAAGTAGCGCCTGAGGAGACGCTGGTGATCGGAGGTGACTGGAACTGTACAATGGATTTTACAAAAGACAGAAATGGGGAAGAGCCTCATTCAGTGTCAGTGGGAGTGTTAAGGGATATCTTTAATCAGTTTGACCTAGTGGATGTTTGGAGAACTAAACATCCAAACACAAGACAGTATACGTGGGTGAAGGTTTTTGGGGCTAGGGTGAGTGCAGCTCGACTTGATCGCTTTTACATGTCCAGGAATCAGAGCAATAGGCTGCTGGGTGCTACCATTCTCCCAGTGGGGTTTTCGGATCACCACATAACCATGGCTCGGCTGTCTATTTCACCAGGGCCCCGGCAGGCATCTTATTGGAAGTTCAATGTAAAGCTCTTACAAGATGCCACTTTTTGCTCAGGTTTCCAGACTTTTTGGGAAAGATGGGGGCAGCGAAGAGAGGAGTATGAGTCTCTGAGTCAATGGTGGGATGTGGGGAAAGTGCAAATTCGGCTTTTCTGTCAACAGTATACTGCTCTCTCATCCTCAGAGGCTAGGAGAGTATTGGGGGAACTAGAGCGGTGTATTAGTGAGATGGAGGTAGAGATGGTGGGGCAAGGCAATGTAGGCCTCCAGGCTAACTTAGCCGAATTACGTAGGGACCTGGGCAGTTTTTTCCAGGTTAAAGCAAAGGGAGCACTTGTAAGAGCTAGGTTCTCCATGCTCAAGGAGATGGATGCTCCCAGCTCCTTCTTCTTTGGTTTGGAAAGACAGAGCAGTGAATCCAAGGGTATGCATTGTCTACGGCTGTCTGATGGACGGGTGACCTCTGTGGTGGGGGAGATGCGGGAGCGGACTGTGGAGTTTTATACTGAATTGTATAGGGCAGAAATGTGTGATCCTATGTGTGCTCAGGTCTTGTTCGCAGGACTCCCTAAGCTCTCTCGGGCACAGAGGGATGAAATGGACATTCCTCTGTTGTCACATGAACTGGCAGAGGCAGTAACCCAGATGTCCCCCGGTCGTGCACCTGGGGTCGATGGACTTCCAGTGGAATTTTACAAAAAATTCTGGGGAACAATTGGACAGGATTTATTTTGCGTGTTGCGTGAATGCGTCGGGGTGGGAGAGTTGCCGATGAGCTGCCGTCGGGCGGCTCTGACTCTCCTGCCCAAAAAAGGGGACTTGTGTGAACTTAAGAACTGGAGGCCTGTGGCATTACTCTGTGCGGACTACAAGATTTTTGCCAAGGTCCTCTCTAACAGACTGAAGTCCCATCTGGACTCTATAATACACAAGGACCAGACATATTGTGTACCGGGACGCTCAATCACGGACAACTTGTTCTTGATTAGGGACATGTTGGATTTGTCGAGAGGTTCTAATGTGAACTTTGGACTGGTCTCTTTAGATCAAGAGAAGGCTTTTGATAGAGTGGATCATGAGTATCTGTTTAATGTGATGTCTGTGTTTGGGTTTGGGAAGAGTTTTGTGACCTGTGTGAAGCTGTTGTATGCTGGGGCGTCATGTATGGTTAAGGTGGGAGGGGGGCTCAGTAGGCCAGTCTGGGTGAGACGGGGTATTAGACAAGGATGCCCTCTATCTGGGCAGCTGTACACACTAGCCATTGAGCCTTTTTTAGGACTGCTACGCAGGAGACTGCGGGGAGTGTGCTGGACAGGCATGGATGTGGTGACAGGAATAGCAGTCTCAGCATATGCAGATGATGTTTCTGTGATGGTCAGGGATGGGCAAGATATGCAGGAACTAGAGACCAGTCTGAAGGTGTACGAGGGAGCTTCATCAGCTAAGGTAAACTGGGGCAAGAGCAAAGCTCTGTTATGTGGGGCATGGGGGGATAGGGCTCCTCCTCTGCTTCCAGGGGGTTTGCAGTGGGGTTGTGAAGGGCTTAAAGTGTTGGGGGTGTACCTGGGCTCGGAGAGGTGGGTCAGCAAGAACTGGGAGGGGCTGTCACAGGCAGTGGTGTCAAGACTGGCCAGGTGGAGGTGGCTCCTGTCCCAAGTGTCATATAGAGGGAGGGTGCTGATAATCAACAACCTGGTGGCATCTTCCTTGTGGCATAAACTGGCTGTCCTCAACCCCCCCGCCGGTCTGCTTGCAGACCTGCAACGCAAGCTGGTGGACTTCTTTTGGTCGGGACATCACTGGCTGAAGGCAGCAGTTTTGTACATGACCGTCCACGAAGGAGGACAGGGCTTGGTGGAACTGGAGAGCAGGATGGCTGCTTTCCGACTAAAGGCGGTGCAGAGACTGCTGTACCACACTGATGTTGGCTGGAGGGAACCAGCATGCGCGCTGCTGAGGAGAGCTGGCGGATTAGGGTTGGACCGGCAGCTGTTCCTCATGAAGCTGGAGAGGCTGAGTACAGCAGGTCTCTCAGAGTTTTACTCTGCGGTGCTGAGGGCCTGGCAGCTGCTAAGGCCCACACGAGAAGGGGGTGTGGAGCCTGGGCAGTGGGTGTGGGAGGAGCCTATCTTCCACAACCCAGCCATCCCTTTGAGATCGGTTCAGTCGGCCACCCTGCAGAGGCAACTGATGGCAGGAGGTTTACAAAGGCTGGGTGACCTGAGACTGCTGGGAGAGGAGGGGTGGAAAACCCCGGAGGTCTTGGCGCAACAAACAGGAATAACGTCTCTTAGGCTGCTGGAAAGATTCCTGGAGGAGGTCCAGGAGGCACTGTCTGAGCCGGTAAGGGGGGTGTTTGAGAGGCCAAAGGGAGAGGGGCCACCAATGTTCCCGCCACTGCAGGTGACGGCAGAGACTGGAGACTGGCAAGGGGGTCTGGAGGACTTGTTCGATTTTAACACTCCGAGCCTGGGGGAGTTTGAGGGGGTGGGAGGTAAAGCCCTCTACAACCTCTGCGTTAAGGTTAGGAGCATTAGAAGCCTAACAGGAGTGAAGGCACATCAGTGGCAGGGGGTATGTGGGGCGGAGAGTATGGTGGGTTTTCGATGGAGGGCGCTCTACAAACCCCCAGTACCAAAGAGGTCAGGGGACCTCCAGTGGAGGGTTCTTCATGGAGCCCTGGCCACTAACAGCTGGTTGGCACGGGTTGATCCGGGAATTGGGCAGGGGTGTCCTTTCTGTCAAATGAAAGAAACTGTAATTCATGTGTTTTCTGTGTGCACCAGGTTAATGCCATTAATGTCTCTGTTGGAATGTCTGTGTGACAGGTTGGGGGTGGTTTTTGCTGTTGGGATGTTTATAATGGGATACAGGTATTCGAGTAAGGAGAAAGAAAAATGTGTTTTGTTGAATTTTCTGTTTGCTCAGGCAAAGTTAGCTATTTGGCTAACAAGGAGGAACAGGGTTAAAGGTGGGGGTATAACAGACCCTTTACTACTGTTTAATGGGATGGTCTCTGCGCGCCTTAGGGTTGAGTTTGAGTTCTATAAAATGATCAAATGTGTGGAGATGTTTGAGGAGATATGGTGTGTTGGGGGGGCTGTCTGTATTGCTGGGGAAGATGTTTTGGATATACGGTTGTAGGAGAGGGTTTTTGTGTATGGTGATTTGTATCATGTGGTAGAGGATATATTTTTATTTTTTATTTTAGGGGAGGGGGTGGGGGGTGAGTTTTAAATGAATTGAGAATGTTTCAATAAAGAAAGACCAAAAGTCAAAGTCTCTCTCTCTCTCTCTCTCTCTCTCTCTCTCTCTCTCTCTCTCTCTCTCTCTCTCTCTCTCTCTCTCTCTCTCTCTCTCTCTCTCTCTCTCTCTCTCTCTCTCTCTCTCTCTCTCTCTCTCTCTCTCTCTCTCTCTCTCTCTCTCTCTCTTTCGGTGCATGCTGGGAGTTTTTTGGAGTTTGAGTGTTTGGTGTGGAAAGCTCTATCCTAACTAACTTTCTTGATTCTTTTATTTACATGTTATTTTCTATGGTGGAGGGTTAATTAAATATTTGTTTTAGCGGTATCCAAAGTTTTTTTTTCAAAGTTAGGGTGGAAGAGGACAGAGTAACTTTCCTGGGGGTTGGAAGGTGTAGTGTGCGCAATGGCTTCTCAGCCTAGCGCGGAGGAGACGCTGTCGATACAGCATGGATTCAGGTGTGTTCCTGAGAACGGAGTTAAGGTGGAGGAGGTTCTGCTCGCGGTCGGTGAACAGGTAGGAGCTGAGTTTATACATTCTGCTTCTAGAATGAACAAAGCTGTGGTTGTGTTCATGAAAAGGGCTAATTTGGTCGGTAGGCTAATTGCTAGCGGAATATTTGTAAGGGATGTGTTGGTGTCAATTTCACCTCTCTCTACCCCTTCAACAAGAGTTGTAGTGGCAAATTTGCCTCCGTTTATTACGGATGATCAAATTAGGAAAGAGCTGAGTCGTTTTGGTAAGTTTGCTAGCGGTTTCCGTGTACTGTCAGCAGGTTTTCAGGCAGATGCCGTTAAGCACGTTGTTTCGTTCAGGAGGCAAGTGTTTATGTTTCTGAACAATAATGAGCAACAGCTAAATGTGCATTTTAAAGTGAGGCATGGGGAGGGGCTCTATGCCGGTTTTGCCAGCACAGATAGTCTACGGTGTTTTGAATGTGGGGATTTGGGGCACAAGAGTTTTGCGTGCCCACATAAAGGCCATAGACAAGGTGAGGGTACAACGGCAGGTGGGGGAAATCGAGGTCAAAATGCAGGGGGTAAGGAGATGCAGATAGCAGAGGCTGGGCCTAGTCAGTCTAGAGATGGTGGTGTAGATGAGGCTGGGCCTAGTCAGGCTAGAGATGGTAGGGTAGTGGAGGCTGGGTCTAGTCAGGCTAGAGATGGTAGGGTAGTGGAGGCTGGGTCTAGTCAGGCTAGAGATGGTGGAGAAGCAGAGGCTGGGTCTAGTCAGGCTAGAGATGGTAGGGTAGTGGAGGCTGGGTCTAGTCAGGCTAGAGATGGTGGAGAAGCAGAGGCTGGGTCTAGTCAGGCTAGAGATGGTGGGGTAGCTGAGGCTGGGCCTAGACATGCTATGGAGGGTGGTGCAGATGATGCTGGGCCGAGTCATGCTATGGAGGGTGGTGCAGATAATGCTGGGCCGAGTCATGCTATGGAGGGTGGTGTAGCTGAGGCTGGCCCTAGTCATGCTATGGAGGGTGGTGTAGCTGAGGCTGGCCCTAGTCATGCTATGGAGGGTGGTGCAGATGATACTGCGTCTAGTCAGGTAATTCTAGTGGATGAGGAGAGTATAGTGGGGAAGTGTAAGAGATTAGGGGGGGAGGAGGAGGGTGTCAAGAGGAAAAAGAAAAAGGGTGTGGACAAAGGCACCATGGAAATGTTGCCTGTTGCTGTGGGTGAGGCCCTAACCAGAGAGAAAGGGCAGGTGGTCAGGGTGGGAGATAGAGAAGAGGAGGAAAGTGAGTCTGAGGAAGAGGATGAGGAGTTATTTTTTTCAGACTCCTCTTCAATTGGCCCGGAGCTGACATCCAGTCAACCCGAGGGGTCTAAGTACACGTTGAGAGAACTGACAAGGTTCCTGAATGAGACTAAGGGGAAAAAAGTTAATCTTGAGGCTTTTTTTCCTGATCCTAGGAAGTTTGTAAGATCAGTACAACATGCTATGAGAAATGAGGGGCATGGTGTCCTCTCACCCAGGAAACGGTTTAGGTTGAGGAAGTGGGTCACAACAGTGCGTAAAGGTTTACCTTCAGACACTGTTTAGATGTTTAATTTCTTACTGACACTGGGGCTTTTTGAGCTTTGCTATTGGTCTATTTCTCTGCTGGCTTTTCTCCCACTTCTTATGGAGACTCTTCGGGTAGGCTCGCTCAATATAAATGGCGCCAGAGATGCGGGAAAGAGGAGTGTGTTGGGTGAATATGTAAAACAAAAAAAAGTACAGGTGTTGTTTCTGCAGGAGACGCATAGTGATGTGGTGAATGAAGTTGATTGGGGGCTCTGGTGGAAAGGGGCAAGTGTGTTGAGCCATGGGACAAATCTTAGTGCAGGGGTGGCAGTCCTTTTTGCACCTGGTCTGGCTGTAAAAATTTGCTCCTCAAAGGAGGTGTGTAGGGGTAGGTTGCTTGTTGTTAAAGCAGAAATTAACAACATGTGTTTTGTCTTTATAAATGTGTATGCGCCTAACACAGGGAGAGAAAGAGGGGTTCTATTTGGGAGTCTTAGACAGGAACTCTCACAAGTAGCGCCTGAGGAGACGCTGGTGATCGGAGGTGACTGGAACTGTACAATGGATTTTACAAAAGACAGAAATGGGGAAGAGCCTCATTCAGTGTCAGTGGGAGTGTTAAGGGATATCTTTAATCAGTTTGACCTAGTGGATGTTTGGAGAACTAAACATCCAAACACAAGACAGTATACGTGGGTGAAGGTTTTTGGGGCTAGGGTGAGTGCAGCTCGACTTGATCGCTTTTACATGTCCAGGAATCAGAGCAATAGGCTGCTGGGTGCTACCATTCTCCCAGTGGGGTTTTCGGATCACCACATAACCATGGCTCGGCTGTCTATTTCACCAGGGCCCCGGCAGGCATCTTATTGGAAGTTCAATGTAAAGCTCTTACAAGATGCCACTTTTTGCTCAGGTTTCCAGACTTTTTGGGAAAGATGGGGGCAGCGAAGAGAGGAGTATGAGTCTCTGAGTCAATGGTGGGATGTGGGGAAAGTGCAAATTCGGCTTTTCTGTCAACAGTATACTGCTCTCTCATCCTCAGAGGCTAGGAGAGTATTGGGGGAACTAGAGCGGTGTATTAGTGAGATGGAGGTAGAGATGGTGGGGCAAGGCAATGTAGGCCTCCAGGCTAACTTAGCCGAATTACGTAGGGACCTGGGCAGTTTTTTCCAGGTTAAAGCAAAGGGAGCACTTGTAAGAGCTAGGTTCTCCATGCTCAAGGAGATGGATGCTCCCAGCTCCTTCTTCTTTGGTTTGGAAAGACAGAGCAGTGAATCCAAGGGTATGCATTGTCTACGGCTGTCTGATGGACGGGTGACCTCTGTGGTGGGGGAGATGCGGGAGCGGACTGTGGAGTTTTATACTGAATTGTATAGGGCAGAAATGTGTGATCCTATGTGTGCTCAGGTCTTGTTCGCAGGACTCCCTAAGCTCTCTCGGGCACAGAGGGATGAAATGGACATTCCTCTGTTGTCACATGAACTGGCAGAGGCAGTAACCCAGATGTCCCCCGGTCGTGCACCTGGGGTCGATGGACTTCCAGTGGAATTTTACAAAAAATTCTGGGGAACAATTGGACAGGATTTATTTTGCGTGTTGCGTGAATGCGTCGGGGTGGGAGAGTTGCCGATGAGCTGCCGTCGGGCGGCTCTGACTCTCCTGCCCAAAAAAGGGGACTTGTGTGAACTTAAGAACTGGAGGCCTGTGGCATTACTCTGTGCGGACTACAAGATTTTTGCCAAGGTCCTCTCTAACAGACTGAAGTCCCATCTGGACTCTATAATACACAAGGACCAGACATATTGTGTACCGGGACGCTCAATCACGGACAACTTGTTCTTGATTAGGGACATGTTGGATTTGTCGAGAGGTTCTAATGTGAACTTTGGACTGGTCTCTTTAGATCAAGAGAAGGCTTTTGATAGAGTGGATCATGAGTATCTGTTTAATGTGATGTCTGTGTTTGGGTTTGGGAAGAGTTTTGTGACCTGTGTGAAGCTGTTGTATGCTGGGGCGTCATGTATGGTTAAGGTGGGAGGGGGGCTCAGTAGGCCAGTCTGGGTGAGACGGGGTATTAGACAAGGATGCCCTCTATCTGGGCAGCTGTACACACTAGCCATTGAGCCTTTTTTAGGACTGCTACGCAGGAGACTGCGGGGAGTGTGCTGGACAGGCATGGATGTGGTGACAGGAATAGCAGTCTCAGCATATGCAGATGATGTTTCTGTGATGGTCAGGGATGGGCAAGATATGCAGGAACTAGAGACCAGTCTGAAGGTGTACGAGGGAGCTTCATCAGCTAAGGTAAACTGGGGCAAGAGCAAAGCTCTGTTATGTGGGGCATGGGGGGATAGGGCTCCTCCTCTGCTTCCAGGGGGTTTGCAGTGGGGTTGTGAAGGGCTTAAAGTGTTGGGGGTGTACCTGGGCTCGGAGAGGTGGGTCAGCAAGAACTGGGAGGGGCTGTCACAGGCAGTGGTGTCAAGACTGGCCAGGTGGAGGTGGCTCCTGTCCCAAGTGTCATATAGAGGGAGGGTGCTGATAATCAACAACCTGGTGGCATCTTCCTTGTGGCATAAACTGGCTGTCCTCAACCCCCCCGCCGGTCTGCTTGCAGACCTGCAACGCAAGCTGGTGGACTTCTTTTGGTCGGGACATCACTGGCTGAAGGCAGCAGTTTTGTACATGACCGTCCACGAAGGAGGACAGGGCTTGGTGGAACTGGAGAGCAGGATGGCTGCTTTCCGACTAAAGGCGGTGCAGAGACTGCTGTACCACACTGATGTTGGCTGGAGGGAACCAGCATGCGCGCTGCTGAGGAGAGCTGGCGGATTAGGGTTGGACCGGCAGCTGTTCCTCATGAAGCTGGAGAGGCTGAGTACAGCAGGTCTCTCAGAGTTTTACTCTGCGGTGCTGAGGGCCTGGCAGCTGCTAAGGCCCACACGAGAAGGGGGTGTGGAGCCTGGGCAGTGGGTGTGGGAGGAGCCTATCTTCCACAACCCAGCCATCCCTTTGAGATCGGTTCAGTCGGCCACCCTGCAGAGGCAACTGATGGCAGGAGGTTTACAAAGGCTGGGTGACCTGAGACTGCTGGGAGAGGAGGGGTGGAAAACCCCGGAGGTCTTGGCGCAACAAACAGGAATAACGTCTCTTAGGCTGCTGGAAAGATTCCTGGAGGAGGTCCAGGAGGCACTGTCTGAGCCGGTAAGGGGGGTGTTTGAGAGGCCAAAGGGAGAGGGGCCACCAATGTTCCCGCCACTGCAGGTGACGGCAGAGACTGGAGACTGGCAAGGGGGTCTGGAGGACTTGTTAGATTTTAACACTCCGAGCCTGGGGGAGTTTGAGGGGGTGGGAGGTAAAGCCCTCTACAACCTCTGCGTTAAGGTTAGGAGCATTAGAAGCCTAACAGGAGTGAAGGCACATCAGTGGCAGGGGGTATGTGGGGCGGAGAGTATGGTGGGTTTTCGATGGAGGGCGCTCTACAAACCCCCAGTACCAAAGAGGTCAGGGGACCTCCAGTGGAGGGTTCTTCATGGAGCCCTGGCCACTAACAGCTGGTTGGCACGGGTTGATCCGGGAATTGGGCAGGGGTGTCCTTTCTGTCAAATGAAAGAAACTGTAATTCATGTGTTTTCTGTGTGCACCAGGTTAATGCCATTAATGTCTCTGTTGGAATGTCTGTGTGACAGGTTGGGGGTGGTTTTTGCTGTTGGGATGTTTATAATGGGATACAGGTATTCGAGTAAGGAGAAAGAAAAATGTGTTTTGTTGAATTTTCTGTTTGCTCAGGCAAAGTTAGCTATTTGGCTAACAAGGAGGAACAGGGTTAAAGGTGGGGGTATAACAGACCCTTTACTACTGTTTAATGGGATGGTCTCTGCGCGCCTTAGGGTTGAGTTTGAGTTCTATAAAATGATCAAATGTGTGGAGATGTTTGAGGAGATATGGTGTGTTGGGGGGGCTGTCTGTATTGCTGGGGAAGATGTTTTGGATATACGGTTGTAGGAGAGGGTTTTTGTGTATGGTGATTTGTATCATGTGGTAGAGGATATATTTTTATTTTTTATTTTAGGGGAGGGGGGGGGGGGGGGTGAGTTTTAAATGAATTGAGAATGTTTCAATAAAGAAAGACCAAAAGTCAAAGTCTCTCTCTCTCTCTCTCTCTCTCTCTCTCTCTCTCTCTCTCTCTCTCTCTCTCTCTCTCTCTCTCTCTCTCTCTCTCTCTCTCTCTCTCTCTCTCTCTCTCTCTCTCTCTCTCTCTCTCTCTCTCTCTCTCTCTCTCTCTCTCTCTCTCTCTCTCTCTCTCTCTCTCTCTCTCTCTCTCTCCCTCCCTTTTTCCCTATCGTTTGCACACACACCTCAACTAAAGTAACAAGTAACAACCTAAGTTTCAGGCTGACATTTTAAGTACTGTAACTAAGCAACAAGTTGCTGTGACCAATTCTGCCCGCAGAAGATGCTGCTGCTTGTAAAGGAAATTTATTTGTCATTTTTATTGCAGGAAGAAATGTATCATCTTTTTTTCTGACAAGATGATTGGTGGCTAATAATTGGAAATCCAATTTCCCCCTTTTCAACTTATTAAGGCTTTGTCTTAGAATAAACTGAAAGGGCTGCCTGACAAGCATTTAATAATTCACTCCAAGTTGTATTATATAAAACGTGACATGTCTAAGATCTACAGTACGCAGCATATCGGTTGTCGTGATGCTTTTTAAAACATCACGTTGGGATGCCAGTGAGGATCCAGTGTGTATTTACTGAGAAAGAGTCTCAGGTCGTCTTTTAGTCAAGTGAAAACATGTTCTACATTTTCACATTGATATGATTCCCAGAGTTTGTTTACCTTTTCATCTTCTGTTACGGTGCGTGAATGAGGACCCAAAAGCGAATTAACGTAAACAGAGCTTGTTTAATAACAAAACATAGGTAGGCTCAGATGGACCGGCAGATTCCGACAGGACAGGACAAGGTTGCAGCAAACATGACGATAGTCTGGTTCAGGCATGAATAACACAAACAAGAATCCGACAAAGACAGAAACAAAAACAGAGAGAGATATAGAGGACTAATCAGAGGGAAAAAGGGAACAGGTGGGAAAAGGGGTGACGAGGTAGTTAGGAGGAGACAAGGAACAGCTGGGGGAAAAAGGGGGAGAAAAGGTAACCTAAAACGACCAGCAGAGGGAGACAGGGTGAACAGAAAGGACAGAAACAAGACACAACATGACAATACATGACAGTACCCCCCCACTCACCGAGCGCCTCCTGGCGCACTCGAGGAGGAAACCTGGCGGCAACGGAGGAAATCATCGATCAGCGCACGGTCTAGCACGTCCCGAGAGGGAACCCAACTCCTCTCCTCAGGACCGTACCCCTCCCAATCTACTAGGTACTGATGACCACGGCCCCGAGGACGCATGTCCAAAATCCTACGGACCCTGTAGATGGGTGCGCCCTCGACAAGGATGGGGGGGGGGGGGGGGAGACGAGCGGGGGCGCGAAGAACGGGCTTGACACAGGAGACATGGAAGACCGGGTGGACGCGACGAAGATATCGCGGAAGAAGAAGTCGCACTGCGACAGGATTAATGATCTGAGAAATATGGAACGGACCAATGAACCGCGGGGTCAACTTGCGAGAAGCGGTCTTGAGGGGAAGGTTCTGAGTGGAGAGCCAAACTCTCTGACCGCGACAATATCTAGGACTCTTAGTTCTACGCTTATTAGCAGCTCTCACAGTCTGCGCCCTATAACGGCAAAGTGCAGACCTGACCCTCTTCCAGGTGCGCTCGCAACGTTGGACAAAAGCCTGAGCGGAGGGGACGCTGGACTCGGCGAACTGAGATGAGAACAGCGGAGGCTGGTACCCGAGGCTACTCTGAAAAGGAGATAGCCCGGTCGCAGACGAAGGAAGCGAGTTGTGGGCGTATTCTGCCCAGGGGAGCTGTTCTGACCAAGACGCAGGGTTGCGAAAAGAAAGACTGCGTAAGATGCGACCAATAGTCTGATTGGCCCGTTCTGCTTGACCGTTAGACTGGGGGTGAAAGCCGGAAGAGAGACTGACGGAAGCCCCAATCAAACGGCAAAACTCCCTCCAAAATTGAGACGTGAATTGCGGACCTCTGTCCGAAACGACGTCTGACGGAAGGCCATGAATTCTGAAAACATTCTCGATGATGATTTGTGCCGTCTCTTTAGCAGAAGGAAGCTTAGCAAGGGGAATAAAATGAGCCGCCTTAGAGAACCTGTCGACAACCGTAAGAATAACAGTCTTCCCCGCTGACGAAGGCAGTCCGGTGACAAAATCTAAGGCGATGTGAGACCACGGTCGAGAGGGAATGGGAAGCGGCCTGAGACGGCCGGCAGGAGGGGAGTTACCGGACTTAGTCTGCGCGCAGACCGAACAAGCAGCCACGAAGCGACGCGTGTCATGCTCCCGGGTGGGCCACCAAAAACGCTGGCGAATGGAAGCAAGCGTACCCCGAACGCCAGGGTGGCCGGCTAACTTGGCAGAGTGAGCCCACTGAAGAACGGCCAGACGAGTAGGAACGGGAACGAAAAGAAGGTTCCTAGGACAAGCGCGCGGCGACGGAGTTTGAGTGAGTGCTTGCTTTACCTGCCTCTCAATTCCCCAGACAGTCAACCCGACAACACGCCCCTCAGGGAGAATCCCCTCGGGGTCAGTGGAGGCTACTGAAGAACTGAAGAGACGAGATAAAGCATCAGGCTTGGTGTTCTTAGAGCCCGGACGATAAGAAATCACGAACTCGAAACGAGCGAAAAACAGCGCCCAGCGCGCCTGACGCGCATTAAGTCGTTTGGCAGAACGGATGTACTCAAGGTTCCTATGGTCAGTCCAAACGACAAAAGGAACGTTCGCCCCCTCCAACCACTGTCGCCATTCGCCTAGGGCTAAGCGGATGGCGAGCAGTTCGCGGTTTCCCACATCATAGTTACGTTCCGACGGCGACAGGCGATGAGAAAAATACGCGCAAGGGTGGACCTTGTCGTCAGAGAGGGAGCGCTGAGAAAGAATGGCTCCCACGCCCACCTCTGACGCGTCAACCTCGACAACGAACTGTCTAGTGACGTCAGGTGTAACAAGGATAGGTGCGGATGTAAAACGATTCTTGAGGAGATCAAAAGCTCCCTGGGCGGAAACGGACCACTTAAAGCACGTCTTGACAGAAGTAAGGGCTGTGAGAGGAGCTGCCACCTGACCGAAATTACGGATGAAACGACGATAGAAGTTTGCGAAGCCGAGAAAGCGCTGCAGCTCGACGCGTGACTTAGGGACGGGCCAATCAATGACAGCTTGGACCTTAGCGGGATCCATCTTAATGCCTTCAGCGGAAATAACAGAACCGAGAAATGTGACGGAGGAGGCGTGAAAAGAGCACTTCTCAGCCTTCACAAAAAGACAATTCTCTAAAAGGCGCTGGAGGACACGTCGAACGTGCTGAACATGAATCTGGAGTGACGGTGAAAAAAATCAGGATATCGTCAAGGTAAACAAAAACAAAGATGTTCAGCATGTCTCTCAGGACATCATTGACTAATGCCTGAAAGACAGCTGGAGCGTTAGCGAGGCCGAAAGGAAGAACCCGGTATTCAAAGTGCCCTAACGGAGTGTTAAACGCCGTCTTCCACTCGTCCCCCTCCCTGATGCGCACGAGATGGTAAGCGTTACGAAGGTCCAACTTAGTGAAAAACCTGGCTCCCTGCAGGATCTCGAAGGCTGAAGACATAAGAGGAAGCGGATAACGATTCTTCACTGTTATGTCATTCAGCCCTCGATAATCTATGCAGGGGCGCAGGGACCCGTCCTTCTTAACAAAAAAAAACCCCGCTCCGGCGGGAGAGGAGGAGGGGACTATGGTACCGGCGGCAAGAGCTACAGACAAATAATCTTCGAGAGCCTTACGTTCGGGAGCCGACAGAGAGTATAGTCTACCCCGGGGGGGAGTGGTTCCCGGAAGGAGATCAATACTACAATCATACGACCGGTGTGGAGGAAGAGAGGTGGCCCTGGACCGACTGAACACCGTGCGCAGATCGTGATATTCCTCCGGCACCCCTGTCAAATCACCAGGCTCCTCCTGTGAAGAAGAGACAGAGGAAACAGGAGGGATAGCAGACATTAAACATTTCACATGACAAGAGACGTTCCAGGAGAGGATAGAATTACTAGACCAATTAATGGAAGGATTATGACAAACTAGCCAGGGATGGCCCAAAACAACAGGTGTAAAAGGTGAACGAAAAATTAAAAAAGAAATGGTTTCGCTATGATTACCAGAAACAGTGAGGGTTAAAGGTAGCGTCTCACGCTGAATCCTGGGGAGAGGACTACCATCCAGGGCGAACAAGGCCGTGGACTCCCTTAACTGTCTGAGAGGAATGTCATGTTCCCGAGCCCAGGTCTCGTCCATAAAACAGCCCTCCGCCCCAGAGTCTATTAAGGCACTGCAGGAAGCTGACGAACCGGTCCAGCGTAGATGGACCGACAAGGTAGTGCAGGATCTTGAAGGAGAGACAGGAGTAGTAGCGCTCACCAGTAGCCCTCCGCTTACTGATGAGCTCTGGCTTTTACTGGACATGAAGTGACAAAATGACCAGCAGAACCGCAATAGAGACAGAGGCGGTTGGTGATTCTCCGTTCCCTCTCCTTAGTCGAGATGCGGATACCTCCCAGCTGCATAGGCTCAGCACCCGAGCCGGCAGAGGAAGATGGTAGTGATGCGGAGAGGGGGGCAACGGAGAACGCAAGCTCCTTTCCACGAGCTCGGTGACGAAGATCAACCCGTCGCTCAATGCGAATAGCGAGTTCAATCAAGGAATCCACGCTGGAAGGAACCTCCCGGGAGAGAATCTCATCCTTTACCTCTGCGCGGAGACCCTCCAGAAAACGAGCGAGCAAAGCCGGCTCGTTCCAGCCACTGGAGGCAGCAAGAGTGCGAAACTCAATAGAGTAGTCTGTTATGGATCGATTACCTTGACATAGGGAAGACAGGGCCCTGGAAGCCTCCTCCCCAAAAACAGATCCTGATACTGGTTAGTACACTCAGCCCTTGCCTCCCAGATTGCCGTGCCCCACTCACGAGCCCGTCCAGTAAGGAGAGATATGACGTAGGCGACACGAGCAGTGCTCCTGGAGTAAGTGTTGGGCTGGAGAGAAAACACAATATCACACTGGGTGAGGAACGAGCGGCATTCAGTGGGCTCCCCAGAGTAACACGGCGGGTTATTGATTCTGGGCTCCGGAGATTCGAAAGCCCTGGAAGTGGCCGGTGGATCGAGGCGGAGATGGTGAACCTGTTCTGTGAGGTTGGAGACTTGGGTGGCCAGGGTCTCAACGGCATGTCGAGCAGCAGACAATTCCTGCTCGTGTCTGCCTAGCATCGCTCCCTGGATCTCGACGGCTGAGTGGAGAGGATCCGAAGTCGCTGGGTCCATTCTTGGTCGGATTCTTCTGTTACGGTGCGTGAATGAGGACCCAAAAGTGAATTAACGTAAACAGAGCTTCTTTAATAACAAAACATAGGTAGGCTCAGATGGACCGGCAGATTCCGACAGGACAGGACAAGGTTGCAGCAAACATGACGATAGTCTGGTTCAGGCATGAATAACACAAACAAGAATCCGACAAAGACAGAAACAAAAACAGAGAGAGATATAGAGGACTAATCAGAGGGAAAAAGGGAACAGGTGGGAAAAGGGGTGACGAGGTAGTTAGGAGGAGACAAGGAACAGCTGGGGGAAAAAGGGGGAGAAAAGGTAACCTAAAACGACCAGCAGAGGGAGACAGGGTGAACAGAAAGGACAGAAACAAGACACAACATGACAATACATGACATCTTCAAAATGAATATTACTTACACTTAGTGGGATATGAAATAAATGAAAACTATATTGTTGGGGATCATATCAATTATTGTGCACGATATCGTCGACTTTTACTCCATATGTAATATTTCATAGCTGTAAAAAAAAAAAAGTTTCTGTTTCTGATAGTTGATGTGATTTTGAACAGGTGGCCGTGGACCAACCCAACCTATTCCTCCATGATGTAACTCTGAGCAATAATATGTGAGACCAAGGTACCTTGTCCATCCCTCTTCCTCGACAAAGACACTGTGGACTTCACTCTTTTTTCTCTCCCCTGTATTTTGATTTCCCGCCTTGTTCACACCTGGCACTTTGAAGTGACACAAATCCGATTTATACGCATATCTGATTTCAAATCTGTTCATTATTTCCTGCTGTCAGAGCAGCCCAAAAAAAAAGCACGTGGAATCTGATATTTCAAGTCACATTTCAAACGGGGCGGCAGGGTAGCCTAGTGGTTAGAGCGTTGGACTAGTAACCGGAAGGTTGCAAGTTCAAACCCCCGAGCTGACAAGGTACTAATCTGCCCACGTTTTATATAATACAACTTCCCTGAACAGGCAGTTAACCCACTGTTCCTAGGCCGTCATTGTAAATAAGAATTTGTTCTTATCTGACTTGCCTAAAGGTAAAATAAAAATAAAAACACCTTCGTAGATACAAATCTGATTCCTGGCCGTGTGACTTGCGTCTGGATGGTCAAATCGGATTTATTGGCCCTCGAGTGGTTATTCCGCGTATGTTGTTGCTTGCTAGCTCCTCCGGTGCCAGTTAGACAAGAACATGCGGTAGATAACTAGCTTGTTCAAATTGTTTACGAACGAATTAGTGAATGTTCTAGACATTCTCTTAGAGAATAAGGTGCTATCTCTAACGTAAAAGGGTTCTTCAGCTGTCCCCATAGGAGAACCCTTTTGGGTTCCGTGTAGAACCCTTTCTACAGAAGGTTCTACGTGGAACCCAGAAGGCTTATCCTATGAGGACAGCCTTATATCCCATTTTGGAAGCCAAGTTTTTTTCCTCTAAGAGTTTAGTTAGTTGACTTCTGTAGTCAGCCAGAAAGGACTTGTTGTGAAGGTTGAATCACGTTATCCTTGGAGATTATAAAAAAAGAAGGAGTTCTTAACCTGTGATTATTAACATTCAAAGCATCTGGGAAACATCCATGGCAGGCCTTGTTGTCACCGTAGCCTGCTGAATAGCTTCTGAACGAGCACGAGCACCAATCAGCTTACGCCGCTGCGCACACACCCGCCGTTACTATGACAACGAGAGTAGCCATTGTCAGCAAATGACAGCTGTCTGAATACAGGACAAATACACTGTTCGGTCACTTGTAACTTGCTGTTTGGACAGTCAGTAGACCAAAAAAAAAGGATTTGAAAAACAAAACTGATTTGAGCGTCAAGGCCTACAGTGTGAACAAGGCCAAAACTCTTGCCTCGCAAATTGCACCCTATAGACCTTCCATCTACGTCCCAAACGGCGCCCTATAAAGCTTCACCTACGTCCCAAACTACCCCCTATAAAGCTTCAATCTATGTTCCAAACTACCCCCTACAAAGCTTCAATCTATGTCCCAAACCACCCCCTATAAAGATTCAATATACGTCCCAAACTACCCCCTGTAGACCTTCAATCTACGTCCCAAACCACCCCCTATCTACGTCCCAAACTACCCCCTATAGACCCTTAATCTATGTCCCAAACTACCCTCTGTAAAGCTTCAATCTACGTCCCAAACCACCCCCTATTAAGCTTCAATCTACGTCCCAAACTACCTCTATAAAGCTTCAATCTACGTCCCAAACTACCCCCTATAGACCTTCAATCTACTTCCCAAACCACCCCCTATAGCGCTTCAATCTACGTCCCAAACCACCCCCTATAAAGCTTCAATCTACGTCCCAAACTACAGTACCATGACCTCTAAATATATAAACTATATACAGGTCAGTGCCTCGACCCCTAAATATACATAAATATAAAAAGTATATACAGGTCAGTACCATGACCTCTAAATATATAAACTATATACAGGTCAGTGCCTCGACCCCTAAATATACATAAATATAAAAAGTATATACAGGTCAGTAACATGACCACTAAATATAAATAAATATATAAACTATATAGAGTTCAGTACCATGAAATAAAGTGCTATTTGGGACTAACACACACTGCAATGGAAACTCCAATATGTTAATTAGGGTTTGTATTAATGCAAATCAACCTATTTTCCTCTAACGCTCAGTTGAGTCGATTAGGTTCTGTTGGACAAGTTCAGAGACTTGAATTATTCACAAGCATATCTGTGCCTCAAATGGCACCCTATTCCCTATGGCCCTTGTCAAAAGTAGTGCACCCTATTCCCTATGGGCCCTGGTCAAAAGTAGTGCACTATAATAGGGAATAGGGTGCCATTTGGGATGCGGACATGCATCTCTATTCTAATGACATGTAATTGTTCATTCCTACTTTCTCTACCCACCCTTGTTTTCTAGTCATAATTAGGCCTTGATTATGCGATCAGTCTTACGTAATGTAGATTTTTAATTCGATGACAGGATTATTCAGTAGTAAGGGTCGTCCAATCATATTGCATTGAACACACACTGTTATTTATTTTGTTATTATTTATTTTTTCGGGGGGGGGGGGGGGGTTAGATCATATTTACTCCTGTAGATTGTGGGTTCTACCAATGTAATTGTTCACATCAGTTGCAATCCCTCATATAGTTAATTGTTTGTCTTTTTTTTTAATATATTTTTTTTTCCTTTATTTTCACTTACCAATAGCTAGGTTTCTACTGCCTGTTTAAACATAATATATACACTACCGTTCAAAAGTTTGGGGTCACTTAGAAATGTCCTTGTTTTTGAAAGAAAAGCATTTTTTTGAATGTCCATTGAAATAACATCAAATTGATCAGAAATACAGTGTAGACATTGTTAATGTTGTAAATGACTATTGTAGCTGGAAACGACTGATTTTTCAATGGAATATCTACATAGGCGAACTGAGGCCCATTATCAGCAACCATCACTCCTGTGTTCCAATGGCACGTTGTGTTAGCTAATCCAAGTTGATCATTTTAAAAGGCTAATTGATCATTAGAAAACCCTTGTGCAATTATGTTAGCACAGCTGAAAAATGTCCTGATTAAAGAAGCAATAAAACTGGCCTTCTTTAGACTAGTTGAGTATCTGGAGCATCAGCATTTGTGGGGTCGGTTACAGGTTGAAAATGGCCAGAAAAAAAATACTTTCTTCTGAAACTCGTCAATCTTTTCTTGTTCTGGGAAATGAAGGCTATGCCATGAGAGAAATTGCCAAGAAACTGAAGATCTCTTACGACGCTGTGTACTACTCCCTTCACAGAACAGACACAAACTGGCTCTAACCAGAATAGAAAGAGGAGTGGGCGGTCCTGGTGCTCAACTGAGCAAGAGAACAAGTACATTAGAGTGTCTAGTTTGAGAAACAGATGCCTCACAAGTCCTCAACTGGCAGCTTCATTAAATAGTACCCGCAAAACACCAGTCTGAACGTCAACAGTGAAGAGGCGACTATGGGATGCTGGCCTTCTAGGCAGAGTTCCTCTGTTCAGTGTCTGTGTTCTTTTACCCATCTTAATCTTTTCTTTTTATTGGCCAGTCTGAGATATGGCTTTTTATTTGCAACTCTGCCTAGAAGGCCAGCAATCCCCGGAGTCTCCTCTTCACTGTTGTCACTGAGACCGGTGTTTTAATGCAGGTAATTAAAAAGGTAATTAAAATACACACGATACATGTATTACCCGAGTCTGTTCTCTCGTCTCTCTCCGGCGTCTCTCTCCGGCGTCTCTCTCCGGCGTCTCTCTCCGGCGTCTCTCTCCGGCGTCTCTCTCCGGCGTCTCTCTCCGGCGTCTCTCTCCGGCGTCTCTCTCCGGCGTCGCTTTTGTGTAACAGCTGATAAAATCGTTACATCAACAATCTCTTCCCATCTATGTTGCAACCTGTCCGGGAACAACTGTCAAATTGTTGGTCCTTAAAATTAAATGGAACTGGTGTACTTATTTATTTAACACAATATTGGGTCTTTAATTAATGCAGGGCTGATAGACACGTTCTTTACCTTCTCTCCCCCCCCCCCCCCCAGTTCCACTTGCCTCTTCCAGTTTTTGCAGTAGTGCTGCAATCAGTTGGTTGTGAACTTTAGATGAGGCAAACATTTCCCACATGTTTATGTTAGCAGTATGTGAGAAAAAAAACTCCCCCAGTCCTGTTGATGACATCATTAAAACTCCTTAAGGATCGGACCGTTTTTTAAGATTTATAATTCTTATTTTATTTTATTATTCCAATTATTATATATATATATTTTTTTAATCAATTAGTATATTTTTTTAAAGTTTAACTACGTTATTTTCTGAAATATTTCTCTGTCTTTTCTGGAGAAACTGAAACTGAAATTGCAAACAGTTTTCTATGACTTGTATATATAAAATGGATATTTCGGAGATGATTTCATTTTCAAATAACAGAAAGTGAAAAGTTGCAATCTGAATAAATGGAGAAAAATAGTATATTTTTTGAACACGGGGATGAGCCCTTCTCACTCATCTCCTGGAGAACCATTTCGGATTTAAGAATGACCTTTTCATGACTGAATCCTTGAGTGAGAAGTCTAATGCTTTAATATTTCATAATTTTAACCCCTCTGAATTCATATTCATTATATACGGTGTAATTTAGTCTGGTTTGCCGTTCCAAATAAAGTGGAATATTTTTTAAATATCATTTAAGAAACTAGTAATGTGGTGTAGGCAGAGCCGTCAGTAGGTACAGGTAACCTGGGAGGTGACGTCAGTAGATACAGGTAGACTGGGATGTGACGTCAGTAGATACAGGTAGACTGGGATGTGACGTCAGTAGATACAGGTAAACTGGGATGTGACGTCAGTAGATACAGGTAAACTGGGATGTGACGTCAGTAGATACAGGTAAACTGGGATGTGACGTCAGTAGATACAGGTAGACTGGGATGTGACGTCAGTAGATACAGGTAAACTGGGATGTGACGTCAGTAGATACAGGTAAACTGGGATGTGACGTCAGTAGATACAGGTAAACTGGGATGTGACGTCAGTAGATACAGGTAGACTGGGATGTGACGTCAGTAGATACAGGTAACCTGGGATGTGACGTCAGTAGATACAGGTAGACTGGGATGTGACGTCAGTAGATACAGGTAAACTGGGATGTGACGTCAGTAGATACAGGTAAACTGGGATGTGACGTCAGTAGATACAGGTAAACTGGGATGTGACGTCAGTAGATACAGGTAAACTGGGATGTGACGTCAGTAGATACAGGTAAACTGGGATGTGACGTCAGTAGATACAGGTAAACTGGGATGTGATGTCAGTAGATACAGGTAGACTGGGATGTGACGTCAGTAGATACAGGTAGACTGGGATGTGACGTCAGTAGATACAGGTAAACTGGGATGTGACGTCAGTAGATACAGGTAAACTGGGATGTGACGACAGTAGATACAGGTAAACTGGGATGTGACGTCAGTAGATACAGGTAAACTGGGATGTGACGTCAGTAGATACAGGTAGACTGGGATGTGACGTCAGTAGATACAGGTAGACTGGGATGTGACGTCAGTAGATACAGGTAAACTGGGATGTGACGTCAGTAGATACAGGTAAACTGGGATGTGACGTCAGTAGATACAGGTAAACTGGGATGTGACGTCAGTAGATACAGGTAAACTGGGATGTGATGTCAGTAGATACAGGTAGACTGGGATGTGACGTCAGTAGATACAGGTAGACTGGGATGTGACGTCAGTAGATACAGGTAAACTGGGATGTGACGTCAGTAGATACAGGTAAACTGGGATGTGACGACAGTAGATACAGGTAAACTGGGCTGTGACGTCAGTAGATACAGGTAAACTGGGATGTGACGTCAGTAGATACAGGTAGACTGGGATGTGACGTCAGTAGATACAGGTAGACTGGGATGTGACGTCAGTAGATACAGGTAAACTGGGATGTGACGTCAGTAGATACAGGTAAACTGGGATGTGACGTCAGTAGATACAGGTAAACTGGGCTGTGACGTCAGTAGATACAGGTAAACTGGGATGTCAGTAGATACAGGTAGACTGGGATGTGACCTCAGTAGATACAGGTAAACTGGGATGGGATGTGACGTCAGTAGATACAGGTAAACTGGGATGTCAGTAGATACAGGTAAACTGGGATGTCAGTAGATACAGGTAGACTGGGATGTGACGTCAGTAGATATAGGTAAACTGGGATGTGACGTCAGTAAATACAGGTAAACTGGGAAGTGACGTCAGTAGATACAGGTAAACTGGGATGTGACGTCAGTAGATACAGGTAGACTGGGATGTGACGTCAGTAGATACAGGTAAACTGGGATGTGACGTCAGTAGATACAGGTAAACTGGGATGTGACGTCAGTAGATACAGGTAACCTGGGATGTGACGACAGTGGATACAGGTAGACTGGGATGTGACATCAGTAGATACAGGTGAACTGGGATGTGACGTCAGTAGATACAGGTAAACTGGGATGTGACGTCAGTAGATACAGGTAAACTGGGATGTGACGTCAGTAGATACAGGTAAACTGGGATGTGACGTCAGTAGATACAGGTAAACTGGGATGTTACGTCAGTAGATACAGGTAAACTGGGATGTGACGTCAGTAGATACAGGTAAACTGGGATGTCAGTAGATACAGGTAAACTGGGATGTCAGTAGATACAGGTAGACTGGGATGTGACGTCAGTAGATACAGGTAGACTGGGATGTGACGTCAGTAGATACAGGTAGACTGGGATGTGACGACAGTAAATACAGGTAAACTGGGATGTGACGTCAGTAGATACAGGTAAACTGGGATGTGACGTCAGTAGATACAGGTAAACTGGGATGTGACGTCAGTAGATACAGGTAGACTGGGATGTGACGTCAGTAGATACAGGTAAACTGGGATGTGACGACAGTAGATACAGGTAGACTGGGATGTGACGTCAGTAGATACAGGTAAACTGGGATGTGACGTCAGTAGATACAGGTAGACTGGGATGTGACGTCAGTAGATACAGGTAAACTGGGATGTGACGTCAGTAGATACAGGTAAACTGGGATGTGACGTCAGTAGATACAGGTCAACTGGGATGTGACGTCAGTAGATACAGGTAAACTGGGATGTGACGTCAGTAGATACAGGTAAACTGGGATGTGACGTCAGTAGATACAGGTCAACTGGGATGTGACGTCTGTAGATACAGGTAAACTGGGATGTGACGTTAGAACATACTTTTACACGACTTCCATATTGCATTGGACAATTGGGAAGTTATTTGGAATGTTTAAGGTCTGTTTGATCTGCAGTGTTGATGACTTGCAGAAGATCCATACGTGTTTTTGTTGTCCTGTACCACAAGTTAGAAACAGCTAACACTAGTTATGTGTCTAACACCAGTTCTGTGGCTAACACCAGTTCTGTGTCTAACACCAGTTCTGTGTCTAACACCAGTTCTGTGTCTAACACCAGTTCTGTGGCAAACACCAGTTCTGTGGCTAACACCAGTTCTGTGGCTAACACCAGTTCTGTGTCTAACACCAGTTCTGTGTCTAACACCAGTTCTGTGTCTAACACCAGTTCTGTGTCTAATACCAGTTCTGTGTCTAACACCAGTTCTGTGTCTAACACCAGTTATGTGGCAAGCACCAGTTCTGTGGCTAACACCAGTTCTGTGGCTAACACCAGTTCTGTGGCTAACACCAGTTCTGTGTCTAACACCAGTTCTGTGTCTAACACCAGTTATGTGGCAAACACCAGTTATGTGGCAAGCACCAGTTCTGTGTCTAACACCAGTTCTGTGTCTAACACCAGTTATGTGGCAAACACCAGTTATGTGGCAAACACCAGTTATGTGGCAAGCACCAGTTCTGTGGCTAACACCAGTTATGTGGCAAGCACCAGTTCTGTGGCTAACACCAGTTCTGTGGCTAACACCAGTTCTGTGTCTAACACCAGTTCTGTGTCTAACACCAGTTCTGTGTCTAACACCAGTTATGTGGCAAACACCAGTTATGTGGCAAGCACCAGTTCTGTGGCTAACACCAGTTCTGTGGCTAACACCAGTTCTGTGTCTAACACCAGTTATGTGTCTAACACCAGTTCTGTGTCTAACACCAGTTCTGTGTCTAACACCAGTTCTGTGTCTAATACCAGTTCTGTGTCTAACACCAGTTCTGTGGCTAACACCAGTTCTGTGGCTAACACCAGTTCTGTGTCTAATACCAGTTCTGTGTCTAACACCAGTTCTGTGTCTAACACCAGTTCTGTGTCTAACACCAGTTCTGTGGCTAACACCAGTTCTGTGGCTAACACCAGTTCTGTGGCTAACACCAGTTCTGTGTCTAATACCAGTTCTGTGTCTAACACCAGTTCTGTGTCTAACACCAGTTCTGTGTCTAACACCAGTTCTGTGTCTAACACCAGTTCTGTGGCTGACACCAGTTCTGTGGCTGACACCAGTTCTGTGTCTAGCACCAGTTCTGTGTAGGATTCATTATACTGAAAAGTGCAGCTGTGTTTCCTCCGGTCTTTATCCTAATGATTTAGCAAGAAGTCTTTTGGTAGCATAAATCGTGGCTAATCACAAGGAGTTTTACTCATGTCTGTAATGCTAATAGCAGCACGGCTTCGTCAGCAGCCAATGGAGCTGAACTTTAAAGGGTTTAGGGTTTAGGGAACTAGAGCTGTAGAGAACTGCAGAGAATTCATACAGGGTACCTCCCAAATGGCACCCTATTCCCTATATAGTGCACTACATTAGACCAGGGCCTTATTCCCTATATATATATATATATATATATATATATGTATGTATGTATGTATGTATGTATGTATGTATGTATGTATGTATGTATGTATGTATGTATGTATGTATGTATGTATGTATGTATGTATGTATGTATGTATGTATGTATGTATGTATGTATGTATATGTGTGTACTAGTTTTGAGCAGGGTGGTATTTGGGACCTATAGCCATAGATACCCCTGCTGTACAACATAACTTACTAGCATATAGGGAAGCCCATTTGGAGGGTGTGTTTCATCTATCATGTCCAATGATTGACTGACCAGACTCTCTACCTTTCGATTTACTCGAAGAAGGCCGTGTTTATCATGTTGACATTGACTAAAAAAAATATCTCATCTACTGTAGACCTACCTTTCTTGTGTTTGCTATCGACTTCTGTTGGCGGATTGTGTGACCCAAAACAGTAAAAGAAGAGAAAATAGCTATGATTGATCTCTGACGTTCCACGGAAAGCAGAGTTGAGATGTATTGTTTTACCTATAGGTCAATAGCCTCTCCACATCAAAGAACATTGAGTTGGTTCGGGCAGCCGCACCCCCCCCCCCCCCAAATGGGATAATTCATCATAATTAGGCTGCTTTCACGAATCCAAAGAATAGAGTTTAAAGATAGCTTACATTGAACGCCACATTGAGCAATGTATTACATTGAACGCCACATTGAGCAATGTATTGCCCCTGAATATTGAATATTGAATATTGTTTGATGCTGATTTATTTCAGAGATCATTGTAACGCTGTCATTCACTTGAACTTTATAACTCCTAATAAATCACATTTAACACTCAAATTCTTACAAAATAAAAAAAAACAGTATTGTACAGATTAGCATCATCTTAATTTAGCCTAGTAAATGTGTACTTAAATACTATTTTGGAAAGTCCAGCCAAACACATGTTTTAGGTGGCAAAGGTCCACATGTAGCCTGGATCGTCAACTAGATTCAGCCGTGGAACAATTTTTTGTTGTTGAGTGGATTATCGGTGGGACGGAACGTAATTATAAATAGTTTGTAAACTGTAAATTGACCGCAACAACAAGCCCTAACAGATGTTGCTAGACACGATGGACTAAAACATAATAATTTGAAACCTTGCTTATATTTATATGGAATAACATGTTTCTATATGATGCATGGGAATAGTTGGGAACAGATTTAAATTAAACTTTAAAATGACTTAGAGCTGATTTCCTGGTGTTATTAACGTTTTTTTTTTTATGTACAACAATTAAAAAATATATAAAAATATATATACAGTATATATATATATATATATGTATATATATATGTATTAAAAAAGTATATATATATTTTTTTACATTTATTTTTGTACAAATATTACTTGCGGGGCCAAAGGAAGTTGGCATGTGGGCCGCCATTTTGGAAACCCTGATACACAGTATTGTCATATTCCGGTGTAGTAACAATCCCCAACTTTTGTATTATGTACATATATATATATATTTAAGGTTCATATTGACCCTGTTCTGGGTCCAGATCTGGATCGCGGTCCATCCTATTCAGTATGACCGGCCTAATATTTAACATCAACAGTTGTCAAAAGCCAGTGTTGAGGAGTAGTGAACAACATTTAATTTAACTAGCAATGTACAGTAGCTTGGTGGTATTTAAAACTTTGGGATTGTTGTCCCTTCCACAGGACGGTTGAGCTAACGTATGCTAATGCGAATTAGCATGAGGTTGTAAGTAACAAGAAAATGTCCCAGAATATAGATCAATATCTTATATTGGCAAAAAGCTTAAATTCTTGTTAATTAATCCAACTGCACTGTCCTGTTTACTGTAGCTATTACAATGAAAGAATATCATGCTATTGTTTGAGGAGAGTGCACAATTATGAACATGAAAATGTATTAATAAACAAATTAGATACAACATTTTGAACAGAAATGCAATGGTTCATTGGATCAGTCGAAAACTTTGCACATACACTGCTGCCATCTAGTGGCCAAAATCTAACTCGCTCTTTGGGCTTGAATAATACATTATGGCCTTTCTCTTGCATTTCAAAGATGATTGTACATTGTATTATCTTTTACCAAATCTATTGTGTTATATTCTCCTACATTCCTTTCACATTTCCACTAAATTCAAAGTGTTTCCTTTCAAATGGTACCAAGAATATATGCATATCTGTGCTTCTGGGCTTGAGCTACAGGCGGTTAGATTTGGGTATGTCATTTTAGGTGAACATTGAAAAAAAAAGGGTCTGATCACTAATTTATAATTTAACTACATGTTGCAGTAGCTTGGTGGTAGTTAATTCAACTAAATTATAATCTAGGTAGTGTTAACTACTGTAAACTACTGCTTTACCATGTAGCGGTGTAGCTAACTACTGGAACTACACACTACTGTTTTACCAAGTAGAAGTGTAGCTAACTACTGGAACTACACACTACTGTTTTACCATGTAGCGGTGTAGCTAACTACTGGAACTACACACTACTGTTTTACCATGTAGAAGTGTAGCTAACTACTGGAACTACTTACTACTGTTTTACCAAGTAGAAGTGTAGCTAACTACTGGAACTACTTACTACTGTTTTACCAAGTAGAAGTGTAGCTAACTACTGGAACTACACACTACTGTTTTACCAAGTAGAAGTGTAGCTAACTACTGGAACTACACACTACTGTTTTACCAAGTAGAAGTGTAGCTAACTACTGGAACTACACACTACTGTTTTACCATGTAGAAGTGTAGCTAACTACTGGAACTACTTACTACTGTTTTACCAAGTAGAAGTGTAGCTAACTACTGGAACTACTTACTACTGTTTTACCAAGTAGAAGTGTAGCTAACTACTGGAACTACACACTACTGTTTTACCATGTAGAAGTGTAGCTAACTACTGGAACTACACACTACTGTTTAACCATGTAGCCATGTAGCCTAGTGGTTAGAGTGTTGGACTAGTAACCGGAAGGTTGCAAGTTCAAACCCCTGAGCTGACAAGGTACAAATCTGCCGTTCTGCCCTTGAACAAGGCAGTTAACCCGCTGTTCCTAGACCACTTAACTGTCATTGAAAATAATAATTTCTTCTTAACTGACTTGCCTGTTTAAATAAAGGTTAAAATAAAGGGTAAATAAAGGTTAAATAAATTGTAGCGTACCTTCTTCCAGTGGTAGTGATTGGTAAACAATTTTTCAGAATAGCTTCTTCAAAACTGTTATTATATACGAGGTGCATCAATTGATCACTCTGTTAATAAAATGTTTCTGGCATGTGTGCTAGTCTTTCTTCCAGTACAAATTTAAATGTATCATTCTTCAATCATCTACACTAGAATTCTAATACACAGCCAAAGGCTAGTTTTAAACTCAATGTCTTTTTCCAGGCAAATGCACAAGTTTATTTCTGACGGCAGGAATATACATTACTCCTGTCTTTTTCACCGATCCAGCTTCTACATAGATGTTCATTTACATTTTCCTTTTCTTAGACCTAATGTGTTAATGCTTTGGCCATATCTCCACATTTTCTGCTGTGTGGGGCGTTCAATTCAGCGGTGTGTGATTTCATCAATTGGAGGTGTCAGTGTGACTTAGCCGAGGCAGCGACGATGACACGGGCTCCGTCAATAGGACGAGGGATAATGATGGATTGGACTGGCAACACTTATCCGATCTGTAGCTCCCACAGCAGGGATTAAACGCACCTTTGATATTCACAAATGATTTCCTATTGGTGACGATCCTATTATACCGACTCTGTCTGTCAGAGGAGCAAAGAGAGATGTTGCCTGTCTGAGACTCCAGCAATAACTTCAGTCTACAACAAGACTGTTGGTGAGACCCAAATGCCGCCCTATTTCCTATTTATAGTGCACGACATTTGATTATTTACATTCTTCAGCATGAGTATGCACAAAATGTATTTATGACAACCCAACCCTGTCTACATTATGTTACCTAACCCCTAGTGAGACCTACTGTCTACATTATGTTACCTAACCCCTAGTGAGACCTACTGTCTACATTATGTTACCTAACCCCTAGTGAGACCTACTGTCTACATTATGTTACCTAACCCCTAGTGAGACCTACTGTCTACATTATGTTACCTAACCCCTAGTGAGACCTACTGTCTGCATTATGTTACCTAACCCCTAGTGAGACCTACTGTCTACATTATGTTACCTAACCCCTAGTGAGACCTACTGTCTACATTATGTTACCTAACCCCTAGTGAGACCTACTGTCTACATTATGTTACCTAACCCCTAGTGAGACCTACTGTCTACATTACGTTACCTAACCCCTAGTGTTGAATACCTACTGTCTACATTATGTTACCTAACCCCTAGTGAGACCTACTGTCTACATTATGTTACCTAACCCCTAGTGTTAAAGACCTACTGTCTACATTATGTTACCTAACCCCTAGTGAGACCTACTGTCTAAATTATGTTACCTAACCCCTAGTGTTAAAGACCTACTGTCTACATTATGTTACCTAACCCCTAGTGAGACCTACTGTCTACATTATGTTACCTAACCCCTAGTGAGACCTACTGTCTACATTATGTTACCTAACCCCTAGTGAGACCTACTGTCTACATTATGTTACCTAACCCCTAGTGTTAAAGACCTACTGTCTACATTATGTTACCTAACCCCTAGTGAGACCTACTGTCTACATTATGTTACCTAACCCCTAGTGAGACCTACTGTCTACATTATGTTACCTAACCCCTAGTGAGACCTACTGTCTACATTATGTTACCTAACCCCTAGTGAGACCTACTGTCTACATTATGTTACCTAACCCCTAGTGAGACCTACTGTCTACATTATGTTACCTAACCCCTAGTGAGACCTACTGTCTACATTATGTTACCTAACCCCTAGTGTTAAAGACCTACTGTCTACATTATGTTACCTAACCCCTAGTGAGACCTACTGTCTACATTATGTTACCTAACCCCTAGTGAGACCTACTGTCTACATTATGTTACCTAACCCCTAGTGAGACCTACTGTCTACATTATGTTACCTAACCCCTAGTGAGACCTACTGTCTACATTATGTTACCTAACCCCTAGTGAGACCTACTGTCTACATTATGTTACCTAACCCCTAGTGAGACCTACTGTCTACATTATGTTACCTAACCCCTAGTGAGACCTACTGTCTACATTATGTTACCTAACCCCTAGTGTTAAAGACCTACTGTCTACATTATGTTACCTAACCCCTAGTGAGATCTACTGTCTACATTATATTACCTAACCCTAGTGTTAAAGACCTACTGTCTACATTATGTTACCTAACCCCTAGTGAGACCTACTGTCTACATTATGTTACCTAACCCCTAGTGAGACCTACTGTCTACATTATGTTACCTAACCCCTAGTGAGACCTACTGTCTACATTATGTTACCTAACCTTAAAAACCAAAAACAACAATGTATACAGCCCAAATGTCCCACTTTCCCGGAGCCCCTTTCTTGCTGAATGGCCACATGGGTGGAATGTTGTTAATGTTGTTGATCATTTCAGAACTAAAAAAAACATTATTTAAAAAAAAAAAGTAAACTTTCTATGTGAAACGATTTTTTTGTTTTATTTCATTCTCCTTCGATGTACATACAGTTCCTTTGGAAAGTATTCAGACCCCTTGGACTTTTCTCCACATTTTGTTACGTTACAGCCTTATTCTAAATTGTTTTAAAATCGTTTTCCGACTCTCATCAATCTACACAAAATACCCCATGATGACAAAGCAAAAAAAGTTTTGTAGAGATGCATTAATTTACATTTATATGCTAATTTATTACAAATTGAAAACTGAAATATTACATTTACTGTACAGCCTTGAGTCTTCTTGGGTACGACGCTACAAGCTTGGCACACGTGTATTTGGGGAGTTTCTCCCATTCCTCTCTGCATTTTCTCTCAAGCTCTGTCAGGTTGGATGGAGAGCGTTGCTGCACAGCTATTTTCAGGTGTCTCCAGAGATGTTCGATTGGGTTCGATCGAACATCTCTTGCTGGGCCATTCAAGGACATTCAGAGACCTTTTCTGAACCACTCCTGCGTTGTCTTGGCTGTGTGCTTCGGGTTGTTGCCCTGTTGGAAGGTGAACCTTCGCTCCAGTCTGAGGTGCTGAGCACTCTGGAGCAGGTTTTCATTAAGGATCTCTCTGTACTTTGCTTCGTTCATCTTTCCCTCAATCCTGATTAGTCTCTCAGTCCGTGCCGCTGAACAACATCCCCACAGCATGATGCTGCCACCACCATGCTTCATCGTAGGGATGGTGCCAGGTTTCCTCCAGATGTGACACTTGGCATTCACACCAAAGAGTTAAATATTGGTTTCATCAGACAAGAGATTCTTGTTTCTCATGGTCTGAGAGTCTTGTTAAGGTGCCTTTTGGCAAACTACAAGGGAGCTGTCATGTGGATTTAACTGAGGAGTGGCTTCCGTCTGGCCACTCTACCATAAAGCCCTGATTGGTGGAATGGCTTCCGTCTGGCCACTCTACCATAAAGCCCTGATTGGTGGAATGGCTTCCGTCTGGCCACTCTACCATAAAGCCCTGATTGGTGGAGCGCTGCAGAGATGGTTGAAGTTTCTCTCATCTACACAGAGGAACTCTAGAGCTCTGTCAGAGTGACCATCGGGTTGTTGGTCAGCTCCCTGACCAAGGCCCTTCTGGAAGGCTCTCCCATCTCCACAAAGGAACTCTAGAGCTCTGTCAGAGTGACCATCGGGTTGTTGGTCAGCTCCCTGACCAAGGCCATTCTGGAAGGCTCTCCCATCTCCACAGAGGAACTCTAGAGCTCTGTCAGAGTGACCATCGGGTTGTTGGTCAGCTCCCTGACCAAGGCCCTTCTGGAAGGCTCTCCCATCTCCACAGAGGAACTCTAGAGCTCTGTCAGAGTCACCACCTCCCTGACCAAGGCCCTTCTCCCCCGATTCTTCAGTTTGGCCGGGCGGCCAGCTCTAGGAAGAGTCTTGGTGGTTCTAAACTTCTTCCATGTAATAATAATGGAGACCACTGTGTTCTTGGGGACCTTCAATGTTGCAGAAATGTATTGGTACCCTTCCCCAGATCTGTGCCTCTACAGTCCTGTCTCGGAGCTCTACGGACAATTGCTTCCACTTCATGGCTTGGTATTTGCTCTGACAAGCCCTGTGGGACTTTATGTAGACAGGAGTGAGCCTTTCCAAATCCTGTCCAATCAACTGCATTTAGCACAAGTGGCCTCCAATCAAATTGTAGAAACATCTCAAGGATGATCGATGGAAATAGGATGCAGCTGAGCCCAATTTTTTTAAACTCACAGCAAAGGGTATGAATATTTATCTAAAATCAGCTATCAGTTTGTTTTGTTTTTAATACATTTGCAAGAAAATAAATAATCTAAAAACCAGTTTTTACTTTATCATTACAGGGTTCTGAGGACAAAAAATACATATTTAATCAATTTTAGTATACGGCTGTAATGTAGCAAAATTAGGAAAATGTCAAAGGGGTCTGAATACTTTCCCGAAGACACTGTGTTAAAGTGTTATTATGGGATGCAAGTTCAACATGGAGTTGATTTCAACTATATCTGAACATGGTAAATGATATACTAATATAATATAATAACATAATGTATTATTATTATTAGGTATTATAAACCCATAACCATGTGTGAGGTGTATACTTCTGTTTGTTGAAGAAACACTCCGGGACCCTGATTTAGCCCACTACAGTAAAACGTTAACATGCACTACTTCCTGTTCCCTATATATATATAGTGCACTATTATTGGCTTTCTCCCTCTGCCATCACTATGGATACTTCCCGGTCGGCACCATATTTCCTACATGGCGAACTATAAGGCTCGACCAAAAAGTAGTGCGCTGTGTAGGTTGTCATTTGGGTCGCATTCAAAGGGGTGACATTGGGAGGTTTAGCCCTCCCCGTTGAGGAGACAGAGAGCGTGACATTGGGAGGTTTAGCCCTCCCGGTTGAGGAGACAGAGAGCGTGACATTGGGAGGTTTAGCCCTCCCGGTTGAGGAGACAGAGAGCGTGACATTGGCAGGTTTAGCACTCCCGGTTGAGGAGACAGAGAGCGTGACCTTGGGAGGTTTAGCCCTCCCGGTTGAGGAGACAGAGAGCGTGACATTGGGAGGTTTAGCCCTCCCAGTTGAGGAGACAGAGAGCGTGACATTGGGAGGTTTAGCCCTCCCGGTTGAGGAGACAGAGAGCGTGACATTGGGAGGTTTAGCCCTCCCGGTTGAGGAGACAGAGAGCGTGACATTGGGAGGTTTAGCCCTCCCGGTTGAGGAGACAGAGAGCGTGACATTGGGAGGTTTAGCCCTCCCGGTTGAGGAGACAGAGAGCGTTTGTTACATCTATTTTTGATTATTTGATTTCATCCTTTATTTAACCAGGTAGGCTAGTTGAGAACACCTTTATTTAACCAGGTAGGCTAGTTGAGAACACCTTTATTTAACCAGGTAGGCTAGTTGAGAACACCTTTATTTAACCAGGTAGGCTGGTTGAGAACACCTTTATTTAACCAGGTAGGCTAGTTGAGAACACCTTTATTTAACCAGGTAGGCTAGTTGAGAACACCTTTATTTAACCAGGTAGGCTAGTTGAGAACACCTTTATTTAACCAGGTAGGCTAGTTGAGAACACCTTTATTTAACCAGGTAGGCTAGTTGAGAACACCTTTATTTAACCAGGTAGGCTAGTTGAGAACACCTTTATTTAACCAGGTAGGCTAGTTGAGAACACCTTTATTTAACCAGGTAGGCCAGTTGAGAACACATTTATTTAACCAGGTAGGCTAGTTGAGAACACATTTATTTAACCAGGTAGGCTAGTTGAGAACACCTTTATTTAACCAGGTAGGCTAGTTGAGAACACATTTATTTAACCAGGTAGGCTAGTTGAGAACACCTTTATTTAACCAGGTAGGCCAGTTGAGAACACATTTATTTAACCAGGTAGGCTAGTTGAGAACACATTTATTTAACCAGGTAGGCCAGTTGAGAACACCTTTATTTAACCAGGTAGGCTAGTTGAGAACACCTTTATTTAACCAGGTAGGCCAGTTGAGAACACCTTTATTTAACCAGGTAGGCTAGTTGAGAACACCTTTATTTAACCAGGTAGGCTAGTTGAGAACACATTTATTTAACCAGGTAGGCTGGTTGAGAACACCTTTATTTAACCAGGTAGGCTAGTTGAGAACACCTTTATTTAACCAGGTAGGCTAGTTGAGAACACCTTTATTTAACCAGGTAGGCTAGTTGAGAACACCTTTATTTAACCAGGTAGGCTAGTTGAGAACACCTTTATTTAACCAGGTAGGCTAGTTGAGAACACCTTTATTTAACCAGGTAGGCTAGTTGAGAACACCTTTATTTAACCAGGTAGGCTAGTTGAGAACACCTTTATTTAACCAGGTAGGCTAGTTGAGAACACCTTTATTTAACCAGGTAGGCCAGTTGAGAACACATTTATTTAACCAGGTAGGCTAGTTGAGAACACATTTATTTAACCAGGTAGGCTAGTTGAGAACACCTTTATTTAACCAGGTAGGCTAGTTGAGAACACATTTATTTAACCAGGTAGGCTAGTTGAGAACACCTTTATTTAACCAGGTAGGCCAGTTGAGAACACATTTATTTAACCAGGTAGGCTAGTTGAGAACACATTTATTTAACCAGGTAGGCCAGTTGAGAACACCTTTATTTAACCAGGTAGGCTAGTTGAGAACACCTTTATTTAACCAGGTAGGCCAGTTGAGAACACCTTTATTTAACCAGGTAGGCTAGTTGAGAACACCTTTATTTAACCAGGTAGGCTAGTTGAGAACACATTTATTTAACCAGGTAGGCTAGTTGAGAACACCTTTATTTAACCAGGTAGGCCAGTTGAGAACACCTTTATTTAACCAGGTACGCTAGTTGAGAACACCTTTATTTAACCAGGTAGGCTAGTTGAGAACACCTTTATTTAACCAGGTAGGCTAGTTGAGAACACCTTTATTTAACCAGGTAGGCTAGTTGAGAACACATTTATTTAACCAGGTAGGCTAGTTGAGAACACATTTATTTAACCAGGTAGGCCAGTTGAGAACACATTTATTTAGTCTATATACGATGTGAGCAAATGAGGTGAGAAGGGAGGTAAAGGCAAAAAAAGGCCATGGTGGCAAAGTAAATACAATATAGCAAGTAAAACACTGGAATGGTAGATTTGCAGTGGAAGAACGTGCAAAGTAGAGATAAAAATAATGGGGTGCAAAGGAGCAAAATAAATGAATAAATAAATGCAGTAGAGGGAAGAGGTAGTTGTTTGGGCTAAATTATAGATGGGCTATGTACAGGTGCAGTAATCTGTGAGCTGCTCAGTTAACAGTTAACAGGTCTTCTGAAGAGGTAAAGGGAAAAACAGGCCATCTTTCTCTTCTCTTCTCCTCCTTCACAGCACAGTACCAACCCATGTGGAAAATACATATTTACATATACTTCACATCTGAATTGGGTCACAGAACTAAATGGGATTCTTTCAGGTCAACATCAGATGGTTGCCTATAGCTCCCCTCTCTCTGTCTCCCTCAATGGCTTTGAAGTGTTGAATAGTGAGGAATTGCCTGCCACATCTCTCTCACACATACACACACACACATACACACACACACACACACACACACACACACACACACACAATTACCATGTCTCCCATTCGTTGAGGTTCAAAGCATCAGGGCTGCTCCATTTCTACAGTCTATCCACCCTCTGATCGCCTGTCTGTCTGATATCCACCCACTGATCGCCTGTCTGTCTGATATCCACACTCTGATCGCCTGTCTGTCTGATATCCACCCACTGATTGCCTGTCTGTCTGATATCCACCCACTGATCGCCTGTCTGTCTGATATCCACCCACTGATCGCCTGTCTGTCTGATATCCACCCACTGATCGCCTGTCTGTCTGATATCCACCCACTGATTGCCTGTCTGTCTGATATCCACCCACTGATTGCCTGTCTGTCTGATATCCACCCACTGATCGCCTGTCTGTCTGATATCCACCCACTGATCGCCTGTCTGTCTGATATCCACCCACTGATCGCCTGTCTGTCTGATATCCACCCACTGATCGCCTGTCTGTCTGATATCCACCCACTGATCGCCTGTCT
>NW_028322097.1:1202500-1230000 GCF_057628025.1 Oncorhynchus mykiss
GAGAGAGAGAGGGGGAGAGAGAGAGAGAGGGAGAGAGAGAGGGAGGGAGGGGGAGGGAGGGAGAAGGAGGGAGAGGGAGAGGGGAAGAGAGAGGGAGAGGGAGAGGGAGAGGGAGAGAGGGAGAGGGAGAAGGAGGAGAAGAGGGAGAGGGAGAAGGAGGGGGAGAGAGAGAGAGAGGGAGAGGGAGAGAGGGACAGGGAGAAGGAGGGGGAGAGAGAGAGGGAGGGAGGGAGGGAGGGAGGGAGGGAGGGAGGGAGGGAGGGAGGGAGGGAGGGGGAGAGAGAGAGGGAGACACTATTTGCACATCGTTACAACACTGTATATAGACATAATAAGACATTTGAAATGTTATTTTGTAACTTCTAATATTTACTGTTCACTTTTTATTGTTTTTCACTTTTACTTGTTTATTTCACTTTTGTTTATCCATTCTGGGAAATAGATGTTTATCCCAGAATACCTGACCACTGTGATTGGCTCAAACTTAAAGAAATATTTGACTATGTACAGACTCAGTGAGCATAGCCTTGCTATTGAGAAAGGTCGCCGTAGGCAGACATGGCTCTCTAGAGAAGACAGGCTATGTGCTCACTGCCCACAAAATGAGGTGGAAACTGAGCTGCACTTCCTAACCTCCTGTCCAATGTATGACAATATTATAGACACATATTTCCTTCAGATTACACAGACCCAGATAAAATTACAAAACAAATCCAATTTTGATTAAATTCCATATCTACTGGGAGAAATATCACAGCAGCAATATTTGTGACCTGTTGCCACAAGAAAAGGGCAACCAGTGAAGAACAAACACCATTGTAAATACAACCCATATTTAGGTTGATTTATTTGACCTTTTCTACATTAACTATTTGCACATCATTACAACACTGTGCGTATGTATGGGGTATCATCGGATGGTGCCACAGAAGGGTGAGACCTGAGAGGAAGGAGAGAGCGATGAGACCTGAGACGAAGGAGAGAGAGATGAGACCTGAGAGGAAGGAGAGAGAGATGAGACCTGAGACGAAGGAGAGAGAGATGAGACCTGAGAGGAAGGAGAGAGAGATGAGACCTGAGACGAAGGAGAGAGAGATGAGACCTGAGAGGAAGGAGAGAGATGAGACCTGAGACGAAGGAGAGAGAGATAAGATGAGACCTGAGACGAAGGAGAGAGATGAGATGAGACCTGAGACGAAGGAGAGAGAGATGAGGCATGAGACGAAGGAGAGAGAGATGAGGCATGAGACGAAGGAGAGAGAGATGAGATGAGACCTGAGATGAAGGAGAGAGAGATGAGATGAGACCTGAGACGAAGGAGAGAGAGAGAGAAGACCTGAGACGAAGGAGGGAGAGTTGAGGCCTGAGACAAAGGAGAGAGAGAGATGAGGCCTGAGAGGAAGGAGAGAGAGATGAGGCATCAGACGAAGGAGAGAGCGATGAGATGAGACTTGAGATGAAGGAGAGAGAGAGAGACAAGACCTGAGACGAAGGAGGGAGAGTTGAGGCCTGAGACAAAGGAGAGAGAGCTGAGATGAGACCTGAGACGAAGGAGAGATGAGATGAGGCCTGAGACGAAGGAGAGAGAGATGAGACCTGAGAGGGAGGAGAGAGAGATGAGATCTGAGACGAAGGAGAGAGTTGAGGCCTGAGACGAAGGAGAGATGAGATGAGACCTGAGACGAAGGAGAGATGAGATGAGGCCTGAGACGAAGACTGGGGGAGATGAGACCTGAGACGAAGGAGAGAGAGATGAGGCCTGAGACGAAGGAGAGAGAGATGAGACCTGAGACGAAGGAGAGATGAGATGAGGCCTGAGACGAAGGAGAGAGAGATGAGACCTGAGACGAAGGCGAGATGAGATGAGGCCTGAGACGAAGGAGAGATGAGATGA
The DNA here is from genome assembly GCF_057628025.1 of Oncorhynchus mykiss. Taxonomy (NCBI): domain Eukaryota; kingdom Metazoa; phylum Chordata; class Actinopteri; order Salmoniformes; family Salmonidae; genus Oncorhynchus; species Oncorhynchus mykiss. Next base: position 1,204,395 of record NW_028322097.1, read on the forward strand.
GGCCTGAGACGAAGGAGAGATGAGATGAGGCCTGAGACGAAGGAGAGATGAGATGAGGCCTGAGACGAAGGAGAGATGAGAAGAAACCTGAGACGAAAGAGAGAGGAAAAGAGCAGTGAGGGAGGAGGGCAAGGAAGTGTAGAGAGACGAGAGGGCAGTGAATTGAGCTGACACCTGGTGTCCAGCTAGGTGGACAAGCGCACACCCTGGAGTCTTAACAGCCAGAAAGATAATGGAGTTGAGGTCTCATGCTGTGTGGCGGAGGCCAGCGGAGAACAGGGGAGAGGTGGTTTGACTTTAGCTGAGAACAGGAGAGGGTCACAGCACCGAAATATCCATCCGACCTCTGGACTCTTCTATTAGCGCAGAGAGAGAGACAGAGAGAGAGAGAGAGAGAGAGAGAGAGAGAGAGAGCTGTACTGAATCACAGTAGGATCCTACCGTAGAAGGTGTAGATGTACTGAATCACAGTAGGATCCTACCGTAGAAGGTGTAGATGTACTGAATCACAGTAGGATCCTACCGTAGAAGGTGTAGCTGTACTGAATCACAGTAGGATCCTACCGTAGAAGGTGTAGCTGTACTGAATCACAGTAGGATCCTACCGTAGAAGGTGTAGATGTACTGAATCACAGTAGGATCCTACCGTAGAAGGTGTAGCTGTACTGAATCACAGTAGGATCCTACCGTAGAAGGTGTAGATGTACTGAATCACAGTAGGATCCTACCGTAGAAGGTGTAGATGTACTGAATCACAGTAGGATCCTACCGTAGAAGGTGTAGATGTACTGAATCACAGTAGGATCCTACCGTAGAAGGTGTAGATGTACCGTAGATGTTGTTTAGAATCCAACCGTAGAAGTCAGGTAGTAAGTCATGCAGTTCAGGTAGTAAGTCAGGTAGTTAAGGTAGTAAGTCAGGTAGTAAGTCAGGTAGTAAATCAGGTAGTAAGTCAGGCAGTTCAGGTAGTAAGTCATGCAGTTCAGGTAGTAAGTCAGGTAGTTCAGGTAGTAAGTCAGGTAGTTCAGGTAGTTCAGGTAGTAAGTCAGGGAGTAAGTCAGGTAGTATGTCAGGTAGTTCAGGTAGTAAGTCAGGTAGTTCAGGTAGTAAGTCAGGTAGTTCAGGTAGTTCAGGTAGTAAGTCAGGTAGTTCAGGTAGTTCAGGTAGTAAGTCAGGTAGTAAGTCAGGTAGTTCAGGTAGTAAGTCAGGTAGTTCAGGTAGTAAGTCAGGTAGTTCAGGTAGTAAACCAGAATCCCCATTTCACTCAGTTTCACTGTGTTTTTATTCTTTATTTCACATGACCCATATTTATCCTACTGCCCTTCACAGGGAGGACAGTGTTCCCAAAATCACTTTCATTCACCTTATCTCAGGTCCAATCAGACAACTCTGTCTGTTATTGATATCTGGTCCAATCAGACACCTCCATTTGGTCTTGATATCTGGTCCAATCAGACACCTCTATTTGGTCTGATATCTGGTCCAATCAGAAACATCTATTTCTTCTTGATATCTGGTCCTATCAGACACCTCTATCTTGTCCTGTTTCTCCCCCATATGAAGCCTGTATGGGGGAGTTTTACATGGTGTGGCTTCTTGCCTCAGGTCATTTCCTGTCTTTAATCTCCGGTCTAATCTCCAGCTGCAGTCAATAGAGGACCTTGTCTGGCTTCTTACCTCAGGTAACTTCCTGTTTGTTTGATCTCCGGTCTAATCTCCAGCTGCAGTCAATAGAGGACCTTGTCTGGCTTCTTGCCTCAGGTAACTTCCTGTCTTTGATCTCCGGGTCTAATCTCCAGCTGCAGTCAATAGAGGACCAAATTAACCTTTGTCCTGCTGTGATCAACTGTCCTTTCTTCCCTCAAATTTCTACAACCGGATTTTCATACTCTGTGACCCTCACTGAAGTGAAACTCTAGATGTTCCCAAACTCTCCTTCACTGAAGGGAAACTCTAGATGTTCCCAAACTCTCCTTCACTGAAGTGAAACTCTAGATGTTCCCAAACTCTCCTTCACTGAAGTGAAACTCTAGATGTTCCCAAACTCTCCTTCACTGAAGTGAAACTCTAGATGTTACCAAACTCTCCTTCACTGAAGTGAAACTCTAGATGTTCCCAAACTCTCCTTCACTGAAGTGAAACTCTAGATGTTCCCAAACTCTCCTTCACTGAAGTGAAACTCTAGATGTTCCCAAACTCTCCTTCACTGAAGGGAAACTCTAGATGTTCCCAAACTCTCCTTCACTGAAGTGAAACTCTAGATGTTCCCAAACTCTCCTTCACTGAAGTGAAACTCTAGATGTTCCCAAACTCTCCTTCACTGAAGGGAAACTCTAGATGTTCCCAAACTCTCCTTCACTGAAGGGAAACTCTAGATGTTCCCAAACTCTCCTTCACTGAAGGGAAACTCTAGACCATTCAAGGAATCTTTTGGAGATTTTAAAATTCTACTCCACTGACCGCCACAAAGACCAGCTCATGCTAACGTCTCTAACTTCACAAACTGTCCAATGAAAACAGAGTATTGCCTAACACACTAAGGCCTCATTCACCGTCTCTGAAAACACTGACAAGAGGTTCAGAGTTAGATTTCACCTCAAATGAGATTTGTATACAGTGCACTACATTTTGGCCGTGACATTAACCTTCATTTTTGAAGTGTTAAAACAAATGAATTTGGATTTCATGCAGCGTAACTGACATATACCCTTGGCCCAAGACACCAAGGCACCGAAAGCAAAAACATACACAAACCTATGTGAAGTTAGCGAAACTCTCTTTAGAGAAACTCTCTTTAGAGAACATGTCTGAATAAGAAAGAGAGGAACATCTTTGATTTGAGATGGCATTGACTTTTCATTGATTCTCGGTCAACTGGGAGCTAATTCCATCTAACATCTGAGGAATTGTAAAGTAAAGCACGAGTTGCTTCCTAACACGTGAACAGAAACTTAAAGGAAAATCCAACGTTTAATTATCTATATAAATTGCAAACCCTCTTCTCTCTTATCTCATATTTACATTTCTTTATAATGTTTACATACCCTACATTACTCATCTCGTATGTATATGTATATACTGTACTCTATATCATCTACTGCATCTTTATGTAATATATGTATCACTAGCCACTTTAACTATGCCACTTTGTTTACATACTCATCTCATATGTATATACTGCACTCGATACCATCTACTGTATCTTGCCTATGCCGCTCTCTACCATCACTCATTCATATATCTTTATGTACATATTCTTTATCCTCTTACACTTGTGTGTATAAGGTAGTTGTTGTGGAATTGTTAGGTTAGATCACTTGTTGGCTATTGCTGCATTGTCGGAACTAGAAGCACAAGCATTTTGCTACACTCGCATTTAACATCTGCTAACCATGTGTATCTGACCAATAACATCTGCTAACCGTGTGTTTGTGAACAATTACATCTGCTAACCATGTGTATGTGATCAATAACATCTGCTAACCATGTGTATGTGATCAATAACATCTGCTAACCATGTGTATGTGATCAATAACATCTGCTAACCATGTGTATGTGATCAATAACATCTGCTAACCATGTGTATGTGATCAATAACATCTGCTAACCATGTGTATGTGATCAATAACATCTGCTAACCATGTGTATGTGATCAATAACATCTGCTAACCATGTGTATGTGATCAATAACATCTGCTAACCGTGTGTATGTGACCAATAACATCTGCTAACCATGTGTATGTGATCAATAACATCTGCTAACCATGTGTATGTGATCAATAACATCTGCTAACCATGTGTATGTGATCAATAACATCTGCTAACCATGTGTATGTGATCAATAACATCTGCTAACCATGTGTATGTGATCAATAACATCTGCTAACCATGTGTATGTGATCAATAACATCTGCTAACCATGTGTATGTGATCAATAACATCTGCTAACCATGTGTATGTGATCAATAACATCTGCTAACCATGTGTATGTGATCAATTACATCTGCTAACCATGTGTATGTGATCAATTACATCTGCTAACCATGTGTATGTGACCAATAACATCTGCTAACCATGTGTATGTGATCAATTACATCTGCTAACCATGTGTATGTGATCAATAACATCTGCTAACCATGTGTATGTGACCAATAACATCTGCTAACCATGTGTATGTGATCAATTACATCTGCTAACCATGTGTATGTGATCAATAACATCTGCTAACCATGTGTATGTGATCAATAACATCTGCTAACCATGTGTATGTGACCAATAACATCTGCTAACCATGTGTATGTGATCAATAACATCTGCTAACCATGTGATCAATAACATCAACTAACCATGTGTATGTGATCAATAACATCTGCTAACCATGTGTATGTGATCAATAACATCTGCTAACCATGTGTATGTGACCAATAACATCTGCTAACCATGTGTATGTGATCAATAACATCTGCTAACCATGTGTATGTGATCAATAACATCTGCTAACCATGTGTATGTGATCAATAACATCTGCTAACCATGTGTATGTGATCAATAACATCTGCTAACCATGTGTATGTGATCAATAGCATCTGCTAACCATGTGTATGTGATCAATAACATCTGCTAACCATGTGTATGTGATCAATAACATTTGATTTGATTTGTTTTGTTTTCTGAAAATGGCAAGCTATGTGTTAATGTGCTGGACATATTTCATCAAGACTAAATGCATGACATTTACACCGTGTTCTCCCCTTCTCCACAACTACATGGATTCTCCTCTACTACTCCTGTGCTAATGAGCTCTGTTTAAACTCTCTCGCATATGCACACTTCGCCTTTGCGTTCGTTGTTATTCTCTTCTACACAACCTATTCCCGCGAGAAGCCAGGGATGTGTGTGGAAACTCCAGGTGTTGGCTCACACAGTCTCTTTCTATTTGCAGGAAATGACTAACAATAGTGACTCGTGTGTGTGTGTGTGTGTGTGTGTGTGTGTGTGTGTGTGTGTGTGTGTGTGTGTGTGTGTGTGTGTGTGTGTGTGTGTGTGTGTGTGTGTGTGTGTGTGTGTGTGTGTGTGTGTGTGTGTCAGCAGCAGCAGCTGAACCACGGCTGCCTGAGACAGCTGTTGGCGTCTGTAAATCTGAAAGATATACACAGCTCCATCACCGGAGAGGGAAGGAAGATGGAGGACAACACATCCCATCTATGGAGAGAGTAACACTTAGTGGGGTCCAGAAGGAAGACAACACTTCCCATCTAAGGAGAGAGTAACACTTAGTGGGGTCCAGAAGGAAGACAACACTTCCCATCTAAGGAGAGAGTAACACTTAGTGGGGTCCAGAAGGAAGACAACACATCCCATCTAAGGAGAGAGTAACACTTAGTGGGGTCCAGAAGGAAGACAACACTTCCCATCTAAGGAGAGAGTAACACTTAGTGGGGTCCAGAAGGAATACAACACATCCCATCTATGGAGAGAGTAACACTTAGTGGGGTCCAGAAGGAAGACAACACATCCCATCTAAGGAGAGAGTAACACTTAGTGGGGTCCAGAAGGAAGACAACACTTCCCATCTAAGGACAGAGTAACACTTAGTGGGGTCCAGAAGGAAGACAACACTTCCCATCTAAGGAGAGAGTAACACTTAGTGGGGTCCAGAGGAAGACAACACTTCCCATCTAAGGAGAGAGTAACACTTAGTGGGGTCTAGAGGAAGACAACACTTCCCATCTAAGGAGAGAGTAACACTTAGTGGGGTCCAGAAGGAAGACAACACTTCCCATCTAAGGATAGAATAACACTTAGTGGAATCCACAGGTGACTTGATTAGCATAGTCCTTGATGGATAGAGAACGCAGTAGTGTAGCAGCATGGGATAGATTGTTTTGTTTGTTTCAAAACATGTGGTTGTTTTTCACTGCTGTTCGCTATGTTTCAGAACTATATGGTCCCTTTGGGCCACCGTACAATGCACATGTTCATCTCCATCATACATCTGACTTTCTTTCCTCAATTTATTTCCAGTGTGGAAGCCTTCAGAGACATCAAACAGTCTCTCTCTCTCTCTCTCTCCCCCTCTCTCTCTCCTCTCTCTCTCTCTCTCTCTCTCTCTCTCTCTCTCTCTCTCTCTCTCTCTCTCTCTCTCTCTCTCTCTCTCTCTCTCTCTCCCTCCTCCTCTATCACAAACAGACAGACATACCCTCACCTGGGACTGTGTGAATGAGAGGCCTCTCTCTGACTCGTTCCACATTGCTTCCTTCCTGATTGTATTGTTTCCAGGCCAGACAACTGACTACATCAGCTATAGATACAGCTAGCCTGGCTGGCGTAGTCGGCGGAGGATAATTAGGCCTATCTGTTCTGCCTCTGTGCTCTGTGTCTGTCTCAGCACCGCAGCGGCCTTGAGGCTCATCTATTCTACATGGAAATACAGCAGGGAGAGTGTATGGAGACGACCTGAGGAAGGGTAGTTGTATCAGGTATGTTTTCAGTGAGGTAATGAATTACTCAGTGTAGACGGTAGACAACCTGAGGAAGGGTAGTTGTATAACGTATGTTTTCAGGGAGGTAATGAATTACTCAGTGTAGACGACCTGAGGAAGGGTAGTTGAATCACGTATGTTTTCGGGAAACAATTACCTGTGAAAAAAAGAGGTTTAAATGAAACGACGAGTTGAGTTGTGGAATAACGTCTTGCGGTCATCTAGTTCTGTGAATTGGTTCTTCATTGTTACTAGGATGAGTGTCCAGTGGAATCACTTTCAAAATATTACATTTAGTCTGTGAGGGAGGAAAAGAAGAGGGAATATTACATCTAGTCTGTGAGGGAGGAAAAGAAGAGGGAATATTACATCTAGTCTGTGAGGGAGGAAAAGAAGAGGGAATATTATATTTAGTCTGTGAGGGAGGAAAAGAAGAGGGAATATTACATCTAGTCTGTGAGGGAGGAAAAGAAGAGGGAATATTATATTTAGTCTGTGAGGGAGGAAAAGAAGAGGGAATATTATATTTAGTCTGTGAGGGAGGAAAAGAAGAGGGAATATTATATTTAGTCTGTGAGGGAGGAAAAGAAGAGGGAATATTACATCTAGTCTGTGAGGGAGGAAAAGAAGAGGGAATATTATATTTAGTCTGTGAGGGAGGAAAAGAAGAGGGAATATTACATCTAGTCTGTGAGGGAGGAAAAGAAGAGGGAATATTATATTTAGTCTGTGAGGGAGGAAAAGAAGAGGGAATATTATATTTAGTCTGTGAGGGAGGAAAAGAAGAGGGAATATTACATTTAGTCTGTGAGGGAGGAAAAGAAGAGGGAATATTACATTTAGTCTGTGAGGGAGAGGAGAAGAAGAGGGAATATCACATTTAGTCTGTGAGGGAGAGGAGAAGAAGAGGGAATATTACATTTAGTCTGTGAGGGAGGAAAAGAAGAGGGAATATTATATTTAGTCTGTGAGGGAGGAAAAGAAGAGGGAATATTACATCTAGTCTGTGAGGGAGGAAAAGAAGAGGGAATATTATATTTAGTCTGTGAGGGAGGAAAAGAAGAGGGAATATTACATCTAGTCTGTGAGGGAGGAAAAGAAGAGGGAATATTATATTTAGTCTGTGAGGGAGGAAAAGAAGAGGGAATATTATATTTAGTCTGTGAGGGAGGAAAAGAAGAGGGAATATTATATTTAGTCTGTGAGGGAGGAAAAGAAGAGGGAATATTACATTTAGTCTGTGAGGGAGAGGAGAAGAAGAGGGAATATCACATTTAGTCTGTGAGAGAGAGGAGAAGAAGAGGGAATATTACATTTAGTCTGTGAGGGAGAGGAGAAGAAGAGGGAATATCACATTTAGTCTGTGAGGGAGAGGAGAAGAAGAGGGAATATTACATTTAGTCTGTGAGGGAGAGGAGAAGAAGAGGCAATATCACATTTAGTCTGTGAGGGAGAGGAGAAGAAGAGGGAATATTACATTTAGTCTGTGAGGGAGAGGAAAAGAGGGAATATTACATTTAGTCTGTGAGGGAGAGGAAAAGAAGAGGGAATATTATATTTAGTCTGTGAGGGAGAGGAGAAGAAGAGGGAATATTATATTTAGTCTGTGAGGGAGAGGAGAAGAAGAGGGAATATTACATCTAGTCTGTGAGGGAGGAAAAGAAGAGGGAATATTACATTTAGTCTGTGAGGGAGAGGAGAAGAAGAGGGAATATCACATTTAGTCTGTGAGGGAGAGGAGAAGAAGAGGGAATATCACAGTTAGTCTGTGAGGGAGAGGAGAAGAAGAATGAATATCACATTTAGTCTGTGAGGGAGAGGAGAAGAAGAGGGAATATCACATTTAGTCTGTGAGGGAGAGGAAAAGAGGAGGGAATATTACATTTAGTCTGTGAGGGAGAGGAGAAGAAGAGGGAATATTACATTTAGTCTGTGAGGGAGAGAGAAAAGAAGAGGGATAAACTGAAAAGCTGGACCTCGTGACGCGTGACTCGAGTCACCAACACGTGCAGTATAAACAACCACAATAACAACAGCGTGTCATGAACGGAGAATCTACCAATCACACGACCTGAAATAGTCAGGCTGTGAGTCGCACGCGGCCCCTTCGTGTAGACCTACATCGTGTCCATGCGTTTTGTTTCTGCGTTACTTGATAAATGATTTAACACGAATGTTACATGTACAGAATGAATCCATGTAAAGGAGGGGGGGAGACGTCAACAACAGTAGCACATTCAGCAGCACACACACACACACACACACACACACATCCCCTCCGTTAGAAGATGCGCTCACTCATATGTTAGTCCCCTCCCTGAATATTGATGTAATATATTCCACACCTTCCCCTGTCTGTTCTGCCACATCAGCTTGTGAGTCTTTGATGTTTCTGGGGGAAGAACCACGAGAGTCTCAAGACCTCTTTGATTGTATAAAATACGCTGCTGTGTTCTATTAAAGATCTGTTAGATGTTTTCCTCTTTATCCTCTCCGAACAAGTACCTCTGTTGACCTGCCGTTGTCCTCCATCCTCCTCTCGCCTTCTATCGTTCTATCTCTGTCTCTCTCTGTCTCTGTCTTTCTGTCTCTCTCTCTATGTCTCTGTCTCTTTCTTTCTGTCTCTCTGTCTCTGTGTCTCTCTGTCTCTGTCTCTCTGTCTCGATCTCTGTTCCTCTCTCTCTATCCCTCTCTTTCTTTCTGTCTCTCTCTGTCTCTCTCTGTCTCTCTCTCTGTGTCTCTCGCTCTCTCTGTGTGTCTCTCTCTCTCTCTCTGTGTCTCTCTCTCTCTCTGTGTCTCTCTCTCTCTCTGTGTCTCTCTCTCTCTGTCTCTCTCTCTCTCGCTCTCTCTCTCTCTCTCTCTCTGTGTCTCTCTCTCTCTCTGTGTCTCTCTCTCTCTCTCTGTCTCTCTCTCTCTCTCTGTGTGTCTCTCTCTCTCTCTGTGTGTGTCTCTCTCTCTCTCTCTCTGTCTTTCTCTCTGTGTCTCTCTCTCTCTGTGTCTCTCTCTATCTATGTGTGTCTCTCTCTCGGTGTCTATCTCTCTGTGTCTCTCTCTCTGTGTCTCTCTCTCTCTCTCTCTGTGTCTCTCTCTCTCTGTCTCTCTCTCTCTCTCTGTGTCTCTCTCTCTCTCTCTCTCTGTCTCTCTCTCTCTCTCTCTCTCTCTCTCTCTCTCTCTGTCTCTCTGTGTCTCTCTCTCTCTGTGTCTCTCTCTCTCTCTCTCTGTGTCTCTCTCTCTCTCTCTCTGTGTCTCTCTCTCTCTCTCTCTCTCTGTGTCTCTCTCTCTCTCTGTCTCTCTCTCTCTCTCTCTCGCTCTCTCTCTCTCTCTCTCTCTGTCTCTCTGTCTCTCTGTCTCTCTCTCTATCTCTCTTGTTACAGCCACAGGGCTATTTTATTGTAAAATACTTATGCAAAAAAGACTCATCCATCTACAAAAAGCACTGAACATTCTGTAGACTATAGTACCTCACCTGGGTTTGACCTGGGCCCATAGAGCTGTGTTCAACAGTAGTACATTCTGTAGACTATAGTACTGCACCTGGGTTTGACCTGGGCCCATAGAGCTGTGTTCAACAGTAGTACATTCTGTAGACTATAGTACCTCACCATGGTTTGACCTGGGCCCATAGAGCTGTGGCCAACATAACTGCACTATATAGGGAATATGGTGCAATTTGGAATACAGGAAAGGTTTCCTTCCTGGTCACCGTCTGACTAGTACAGAAGTAGCGTCTGTTACATTTAGTCTTCTGGGCCAATTCTTTCCTTCCAAAAGGTTTGATACTCTAAAAGCTGCTATCATTCACTGGTCCACATGAACAACAATAGACGAGGAAGATTCCAGCAGAACGATCCCTGGAGTCTGTGTAGCATCAACATCATCTCACATGGCTGAAAGACCTTTTATGCTGCTCTTTTCTCTCTTTGTTTTCCCTCACGTCCTTCTCTTTCCTCCAAAGCAATTTGGTCGTATTGTCTCCTATTCAGCAGGGCGGAGAGAGAGAGACAGAGAGAGAGAGAGAGAGGGAGGTGAGAGAGGAGAGAGAGAGAGGGAGGGGAGAGAGGAAAGAGAGAGAGCGAGGGGAGAGAGGATAGAGAGAGAGAGAGAGAGGATAGAGAGAGAGAGGATTTCTCCCTGGCTGGTACTTTAGCTGTTTGTGTCCATTAGCTATGCACAGGTATCCCGGGCTGACACACAATCCATTCACAGGTGAAACTCTGACCTTGGTGTTTGCCCTGGCTCCTTGGCGGGCGGGCGGGCGGGGGGCGTTTGTCCTGGCTCCTTGGTGGGCGGGGGGTGTTTGTCCTGGCTCCTTGGCGGGCGGGCGGGGGGGGGTGTTTGTCCTGGCTCCTTGGCGGGCGGGCGGGGGGTGTTTGTCCTGGCTCCTTGGTGGGCGGGGGGTGTTTGTCCTGGCTCCTTGGTGGGCAGGGGGCGGGGAATCGAGAGACAGGCGTTTCTCCTTCTGAATGAATCGGTCTCAGCAGAGAGAGACAGACGTTTCTCCATCAGAATGAATCGGTCTCAGCAGAGAGAGACAGACGTTTCTCCATCAGAATGAATCGGTCTCAGCAGAGAGAGACAGGCGTTTCTCCTTCAGAATGAATCGGTCTCAGCAAAGAGAGACAGACGTTTCTCCATCAGAATGAATCGGTCTCAGCAGAGAGAGACAGACGTTTCTCCTTCAGAATGAATCGGTCTCAGCAGAGAGAGACAGGCGTTTCTCCTTCAGAATGAATCGGTCTCAGCAGAGAGAGACAGACGTTTCTCCATCAGAATGAATCGGTCTCAGCAGAGAGAGACAGACGTTTCTCCATCAGAATGAATCGGTCTCAGCAGAGAGAGACAGACGTTTCTCCTTCAGAATGAATCGGTCTCAGCAGAGTGAGACAGGCGTTTCTCCTTCAGAATGAATCGGTCTCAGCAGAGAGAGACAGACGTTTCTCCTTCAGAATGAATCGGTCTCAGCAGAGAGAGACAGACGTTTCTCCATCAGAATGAATCGGTCTCAGCAGAGAGAGACAGACGTTTCTCCTTCAGAATGAATCGGTCTCAGCAGAGAGAGACAGGCGTTTCTCCTTCAGAATGAATCGGTCTCAGCAGAGAGAGAAAGGCGTTTCTCCATCAGAATGAATCGGTCTCAGCAGAGAGAGACAGACGTTTCTCCATCAGAATGAATCGGTCTCAGCAGAGAGAGACAGACGTTTCTCCTTCAGAATGAATCGGTCTCAGCAGAGAGAGACAGGCGTTTCTCCTTCAGAATGAATCGGTCTCAGCAGAGAGAGACAGACGTTTTTCCTTCAGAATGAATCGGTCTCAGCAGAGAGAGACAGACGTTTCTCCTTCAGAATGAATCGGTCTCAGCATAGAGAGACAGACGTTTCTCCATCAGAATGAATCGGTCTCAGCAGAGAGAGACAGACGTTTCTCCATCAGAATGAATCGGTCTCAGCAGAGAGAGACAGGCGTTTCTCCTTCAGAATGAATCGGTCTCAGCAGAGAGAGACAGACGTTTCTCCATCAGAATGAATCGGTCTCAGCAGAGAGAGACAGGCGTTTCTCCTTCAGAATGAATCGGTCTCAGCAGAGAGAGACAGGCGTTTCTCCTTCAGAATGAATCGGTCTCAGCAGAGAGAGACAGGCGTTTCTCCTTCAGAATGAATCGGTCTCAGCAGAGAGAGACAGGCGTTTCTCCTTCAGAATGAATCGGTCTCAGCAGAGAGAGACAGGCGTTTCTCCTTCAGAATGAATCGGTCTCAGCAGAGAGAGTCAGACGTTTCTCCTTCAGAATGAATCGGTCTCAGCAGAGAGAGACAGACGTTTCTCCTTCAGAATGAATCGGTCTCAGCATAGAGAGACAGACGTTTCTCCATCAGAATGAATCGGTCTCAGCAGAGAGAGACAGACGTTTCTCCATCAGAATGAATCGGTCTCAGCAGAGAGAGACAGGCGTTTCTCCTTCAGAATGAATCGGTCTCAGCAGAGAGAGACAGACGTTTCTCCATCAGAATGAATCGGTCTCAGCAGAGAGACAGGCGTTTCTCCTTCAGAATGAATCGGTCTCAGCAGAGAGAGACAGGCGTTTCTCCTTCAGAATGAATCGGTCTCAGCAGAGAGAGACAGGCGTTTCTCCTTCAGAATGAATCGGTCTCAATAGAGAGAGACAGGCGTTTCTCCATCAGAATGAATCGATCTCAGTAGAGAGAGACAGCCGTTTCTCTTTCAGAATGAATCGGTCTCAGCAGAGAGAGACAGACGTTTCTCCTTCAGAATGAATCGGTCTCAGCAGAGAGAGACAGGCGTTTCTCCATCAGAATGAATCGGTCTCAGCAGAGAGAGACAGACGTTTCTCCTTCAGAATGAATCGGTCTCAGCAGAGAGAGACAGACGTTTCTCCATCAGAATGAATCGATCTCAGTAGAGAGAGACAGCCGTTTCTCTTTCAGAATTAATCGGTCTCAGCAGAGAGAGACAGACGTTTCTCCTTCAGAATGAATCGGTCTCAGCAGAGAGAGACAGGCGTTTCTCCATCAGAATGAATCGGTCTCAGCAGAGAGAGACAGGCGTTTCTCCTTCAGAATGAATCGGTCTCAGCAGAGAGAGACAGGCGTTTCTCCTTCAGAATGAATCGGTCTCAGCAGAGAGAGACAGGCGTTTCTCCTTCAGAATGAATCGGTCTCAGTAGAGAGAGACAGGCGTTTCTCCATCAGAATGAATCGGTCTCAGCAGAGAGAGACAGACGTTTCTCCATCAGAATGAATCGGTCTCAGCAGAGAGACAGGCGTTTCTCCTTCAGAATGAATCGGTCTCAGCAGAGAGAGACAGGCGTTTCTCCTTCAGAATGAATCGGTCTCAGCAGAGAGAGACAGGCGTTTCTCCTTCAGAATGAATCGGTCTCAGTAGAGAGAGACAGGCGTTTCTCCATCAGAATGAATCGGTCTCAGCAGAGAGAGACAGACGTTTCTCCATCAGAATGAATCGATCTCAGTAGAGAGAGACAGCCGTTTCTCTTTCAGAATGAATCGGTCTCAGCAGAGAGAGACAGACGTTTCTCCTTCAGAATGAATCGGTCTCAGCAGAGAGAGACAGGCGTTTCTCCATCAGAATGAATCGGTCTCAGCAGAGAGAGACAGACGTTTCTCCTTCAGAATGAATCGGTCTCAGCAGAGAGAGACAGGCGTTTCTCCTTCAGAATGAATCGGTCTCAGCAGAGAGAGACAGACGTTTCTCCTTCAGAATGAATCGGTCTCAGCAGAGAGAGACAGACGTTTCTCCATCAGAATGAATCGGTCTCAGCAGAGAGAGACAGGCGTTTCTCCATCAGAATGAATCGATCTCAGCAGAGAGAGACAGACGTTTCTCCTTCAGAAGTAAACGGTCTCAGCAGAGAGAGACAGACACTTGCTGTATAAACAATACAGTACCCTCCTAGACCTCCTCTCATTTTGGTGATCTGAGACTTTGTCCTCCTAAACGGCCAGCTTTCAGCCTGATTAAATATTTAAAAGATGTGCTTTTATTGTCTTTTATTCTCAGTAGACATGCAGTCTAAGAGCCTCTGCCTCTGTGCGTCCCAAATAAGACCCTATTCCCTTTATAGTGCGCTACTTTTGACAAAGGGGGAAGGTGGCCGTAGCTCCCTTTTCAGAAGTAGTGCACTTCGTAGGGTAATAGGATGCCGTTTGGACCGCATGGCGGTGTCTCGGTGAATGGCCCTCGCAGCTTTGAGTCCTTCAGGGGAATGGACATTTACACAAGAGGTTTCCGATGTGTTGAAAAACTCTCCTCTCTCAAAGACTGCTACTATATTTACTCTATTAGATTACCGGCTAAATGATAAGGACTGGGAGTCCGTTATAGCTTGGAAGATACAACTTCAGAATGGCCTGTCTGATCCAATGGGATATATAGATTTAGTTATGAAACAGGACCTGTCTGATCCAATGGGATATTTACATTTAGTTATGAAACAGGACCTGTCTGATCCAATGGGATATTTACATTTAGTTATGATACAGGACCTGTCTGATCCGGTAGGATATATACATTTAGTTATGATACAGGACCTGTCTGATCCAATGGGATATTTACATTTAGTTATGAAACAGGACCTGTCTGATCCTGTAGGATATATACATTTAGTTATGATACAGGACCAGTCTGATCCAATGGGATATATACATTTAGTTATGATACAGGACCTGTCTGATCCTGTAGGATATATACATTAAGTTATGATACAGGACCAGTCTGATCCAATGGGATATATAGATTTAGTTATGAAACAGGACCTGTCTGATCCTGTAGGATATATACATTTAGTTATGAAACAGGACCTGTCTGATCCTGTAGGATATATAGATTTAGTTATGAAACAGGACCTGTCTGATCCTGTAGGATATATACAGGACCTGTCTGATCCTGTAGGATATATACATTTAGTTATGAAACAGGACCTGTCTGATCCTGTAGGATATATAGATTTAGTTATGAAACAGGACCTGTCTGATCCTGTAGGATATATACAGGACCTGTCTGATCCTGTAGGATATATACATTTAGTTATGATACAGGACCTGTCTGATCCAGTAGGATATATACATTTAGTTATGAAACAGGACCTGTCTGATCCTGTAGGATATATACATTTAGTTATGATACAGGACCTGTCTGATCCTGTAGGATATATACATTTAGTTATGAAACAGGACCTGTCTGATCCTGTAGGATATATACATTTAGTTATGATACAGGACCTGTCTGATCCAGTAGGATATATACATTTAGTTATGAAACAGGACCTGTCTGATCCTGTAGGATATATACATTTAGTTATGAAACAGGACCTGTCTGATCCGGTAGGATATATACATTTAGTTATGATCCAGGACCTGTCTGATCCAGTAGGATATATAGATTTAGTTATGAAACAGGACCTGTCTGATCCTGTAGGATATATACATTTAGTTATGATATATAAGCAGTGCTTCTACAACATGGATCATTCCATTAACTGAACAACGGCCCATACCGTGCTTTCAGTAATTGTTCAGACCTCTTGACTTTTTCCCCCCAAAAAATTATATTTTCTAAAACATTTGTTTACACACAATTCTTTATAATGACAAAACAAATCAGGTTTGTCTTATTTTTGTGTGAGCCAATTTATATTACGTTTAAATTAAAAAGTATTCAGACTCAGTACTTTGTCGAAGCAGCGATTACAACACCGTGTCTTCTTGGGTATGACGCTACAAGCTTGGCACACCTGTATTTGGGTAGCAGGTTTTGGTTACTGGCCCAACACTCTAATTTCTAGGCTATGATGGAGGCCACGGTGTTATGGGGGAGTTGCAGAAAGGTTTTAGTACCCTTCCCCAGATCTGTGCCTTGACGCTATCCTTAGACTCCATGGCTTGGTTTTTACTCTGACATGCAACTCTCAACTGTAGACAGGTGTGTGCCTTTCCAAATCATGTCCAATCAATTAAATTTACCACAGGTGGACTCCAATCAAGTTGTAGAAACATCTCAAGGATGATCAATGGAATCAGGATGCAACCTGAGCTCCATTTCGAGTCTCGTAGCAAAAGGTCTGAATACTTATTGTAAATAAAGTATTTCTGTTTTTTTATTTTCAATACATTTCCAAACATTTCAACAAAAAAAAAACAGTTTTCGCTTTGTCGTTATTGGGTACTGTGTGTAGATTGATGAGGACTTTTCTATTTTATAAATACAATTTAGAATAAGACTCTAATAATGACATCACAATACCCAGTAATGACATCACAATACCCTGTAATGACATCACAATACCCCGTAATGACATCACAATACCCCGTAATGACATCACAATACCCCGTAATGACATCACAATACCCCAGCATGTGGATAAAGGAAAGGGGTCTGAATACTTACCGAATGCTCTGTACATGTTGTATCCGTGTAGAGAATACAACGACATGATTTATTTATCAAGCCCTTTCTACATCAGCCGATGTCACAAAGTGCTTGTACTGAAACCCAGCTTAAAACCCCCCAATAAAACAGCAAGCGATGCAGATGTAGAACCACGGTGGCTAGGAAAAAACTCCCTGGAAAGGTCGGGAACCTAGGAAGAAACCTAGAGAGGAACCAGGCTGTGAGGGGTGGCCAGTCCTCTTCTGGCTGTACCGGGTAGAGAGGAACCAGGCTGTGAGGGGTGGCCAGTCCTCTTCTGGCTGTACCGGGTAGAGAGGAACCAGGCTGTGAGGGGTGGCCAGTCCTCTTCTGGCTGTACCGGGTAGAGAGGAACCAGGCTGTGAGGGGTGGCCAGTCCTCTTCTGGCTGTACCGGGTAGAGAGGAACCAGGCTGTGAGGGGTGGCCAGTCCTCTTCTGGCTGTACCAGGTAGAGAAGAACCAGGCTATGGGGAACCTGGCCAGTCCTCTTCTGGCTGTACCAGGTAGAGAGGAACCAGGCTATGAGGGGTGACCAGTCCTCTTCTGGCTGTACCAGGTAGAGAGGAACCAGGCTATGAAGGGAACCAGGCTCTGAATGGGTTCAATACATGTTGTATCCAAGCTGAGTTATACCGACTTGAATTGTTTCAGAGTCAATTCCTCAGTATCGATTGAAGTCCGGCATTAAAGTGGGACAGAAAATGTGTACGAGTGTCTCACATTTGAAGACTGCAAGTGTCATCTCACAGTGATGAACTCTGTATTCAGGATTCATCTTCCCCCCTTTCAGCTTCCGGAACAATCATTTTCAGTGTTACGTTGTCCTCGGTTCCTAGGTTCCGTCCTCATTGGCCCTTCTAAACGTCCCCCCCCCCCCCAGAAGACTGTTTGAATACAGGGAAACCTTGAGGACTGATATATAAATCTAATCTAATAAATTTCTCCTTGTGGGATTGTTACAAAGGATGTGTCCTGAACGGCACCCTATT
Organism: Oncorhynchus mykiss; assembly: GCF_057628025.1. Classification (NCBI taxonomy): domain Eukaryota; kingdom Metazoa; phylum Chordata; class Actinopteri; order Salmoniformes; family Salmonidae; genus Oncorhynchus; species Oncorhynchus mykiss. Next base: position 1,221,803 of record NW_028322097.1, read on the forward strand.
CATTACATAATGCAGGGTTTTTAACCTGGTCTAAAGTAGTGCACTATATAGGGATTATGGTTCTATAGGGTTCTGGTCTAAAGTAGTGCACTATATAGGGAATAGGGTTCTATAGGGTTCTGGTCTAAAGTAGTGCACTATATAGGGAATATGGTTCTATAGGGTTCTGGTCTAAAGTAGTGCACTATATATAGGGAATAGGGTTCTATAGGGCTCTGGTCTAAAGTAGTGCACTATATAGGGAATAGGGTGCCATAGGGCTCTGGTCTAAAGTAGTGCACTATATAGGGAATAAGGTTCTATAGGGCTCTGGTCTAAAGTAGTGCACTATATAGGGAATAGGGTTCCATAGGGCTCTGGTCTAAAGTAGTGCACTATATAGGGAATAGGGTTCCATAGGGCTCTGGTCTAAAGTAGTGCACTATATAGGGAATAGGGTTCTATAGGGCTCTGGCCTAAGGTAGTGCACTATATAGGGAATAGGGTTCTATAGGGCTCTGGTCTAAAGTAGTGCACTATATATAGGGAATAGGGTTCTATAGGGCTCTGGTCTAAAGTAGTGCACTATATAGGGAATAGGGTTCTATAGGGCCCTGGTCTAAAGTAGTGCACTATATAGGGAATATGGTTCTATATGGCTCTGGTCTAAAGTAGTGCACTATGTAGGGAATAGGGTGCCATTTGGGATGCATTTCAAAAGTCATCCCCCTGATTCTGTGAGAGACATACATTGGAGAAACAGAGAAACAGGCTTCTAGTGTTGTCACTCTACAAAGGTCATGTAATACCGTTCCTATGTAATGGATGTACATGTACTATACAAAGGGTTGGCTGTGAAGCAATCAGTATTTTAAAACCAATAGAGTCTGATGAAGGTCTCTCTGACCCTGTTTTTAACCAGGGGCGCAACTTTGGTTTTAGAAGTGGGGGGGGCTTAACTTTTTATCCCCAGTCAGGTAAACACTCCAAACAGCTTACCCGACCGCTGGGAGTACATTATTCTCCCAGTGTCTGGTGTAAAGCAGACTGAACCAGGTTTTCCTCTTGTGCTCAACTCCATTCTGTTTATTTTTTATCCTGAAAAAGTCCTTAATGATTGCAAGCATACTCATCACATGACGCAGCCAACGCTGTGCTTGAAAATATGGAGAGTGGTACTTAGTAATGTGTTGTTTTGGATTTGCCACAAAAATAAAAACGTTTTTTTTCAGGACAAAAAAGTTATTTGCTTTGTCACATTTTTTTGTAAAATTACTTTAGTGCCTTGTTGCAAACAGGAAGCATGTTTTGGAATATTTTTTTTCTGAACAGGCTTCTTTCTTTAGTATTGTAGAGTAACTACAGTGGTGTGGCTCCATCCTCAGTTTTCTCCCATCACAGCCGTTAAACTCTGTAACTGTTTTAGAGTCACCATTGGCCTCATGGTGAAATCCCTGAGCGGTTTCCTTCCTCTCCGGCAACTGAGTTAGGAAGGACGCCTGTTTCTTTGTGGGAATTGGTTGTATTGACACACCCTCCAAAGTGTAATTAATATATTTACCAAGCTCAAAGGGATATTCACTGTCTGCTTTTTTATGTTTACGCATCTACCAATAGGTGTCCTTCTTTGTGAACTTATGTTTACCCAGCTACCAATAGGTGTCCTTCTTTGTGAACTCATGTTTACGCATATACCAATAGGTGTCCTTCTTTGTGAACCGTTGGAAAACCTCCCTGGTCTTTGTGGTTGAATATGTGTTTGAAATGCACTGCTTGTCTGAGGGACTTTACAGAGAATTGTATGTGTGGGGGTGCAGAGATGAGGTAGTCATTCAAAAACCATGTTAAAACACAATTATCGCTCAGAGAGTAAGTCCATGCAAGCTATTATGGGACTTGTTAAGCAAATGTTTACCACTAAACCCAGTTAGGCTTTCCATAAACCAAAAGAGGTTTAGTACTTGTTGACTCAAGACATTTCAGCTTTTCATATTTTATTAATTTGTAAGTAAAAAAAATAAAAAATCATAATGTGTGTGTTTGTGTTTAAGCCAGTGACAAAAACTAATCCAATTTAAATTCAGACTCGAACGCAACAATCTGTGGAAAAAGTGAAGGTGTGTGAAGGTACAGTCTGTGATTCCCTGTCCTTCAGGCCCCACAGTACGATATTAACACTGTATATGATACCCTGTCCTTCAGGCCCCACAGTACGATATTAACACTGTATATGATTCCCTGTCCTTCAGGCCCCACAGTACGATATTAACACTGTATATGATACCCTGTCCTTCAGGCCCCACAGTACGATATTAAAACTGTATATGATTCCCTGTCCTTCAGGCCCCACAGTACGATATTAACACTGTATATGATACCCTGTCCTTCAGGCCCCACAGTACGATATTAACACTGTATATGATACCCTGTCCTTCAGGCCCCACAGTACGATATTAACACTGTATATGATTCCCTGTCCTTCAGGCGCCACAGTACGATATTAACACTGTATATGATTCCCTGTCCATCAGGCCCCACAGTACGATATTAACACTGTATATGATACCCTGTCCATCAGGCCCCACAGTACGATATTAACACTGTATATGATACCCTGTCCTTCAGGCCCCACAGTACGATATTAACACTGTATGTGATTCCCTGTCCTTCAGGCCCCACAGTACGATATTAACACTGTATATGATACCCTGTCCTTCAGGCCCCACAGTACGATATTAACACTGTATATGATACCCTGTCCTTCAGGCCCCACAGTACGATATTAACACTGTATATGATACCCTGTCCTTCAGGCCCCAGAATACAGTACGATATTAACACTGTATATGATACCCTGTCCTTCAGGCCCCACAGTACGATATTAACACTGTATATGATACCCTGTCCTTCAGGCCCCACAGTACGATATTAACACTGTATATGATTCCCTGTCCTTCAGGCCCCACAGTACGATATTAACACTGTATATGATACCCTGTCCTTCAGGCCCCACAGTACGATATTAACACTGTATATGATACCCTGTCCTTCAGGCCCCACAGTACGATATTAACACTGTATATGATTCCCTGTCCTTCAGGCCCCACAGTACGATATTAACACTGTATATGATTCCCTGTCCTTCAGGCCCCACAGTACGATATTAACACTGTATATGATACTCTGTCCTTCAGGCCCCACAGTACGATATTAACACTGTATACGATTCCCTGTCCTTCAGGCCCCACAGTACGATATTAACACTGTATATGATACCCTGTCCTTCAGGCCCCACAGTACGATATTAACACTGTATATGATTCCCTGTCCTTCAGCCCCCAGAATACAGTACGATATTAACACTGTATATGATACCCTGTCCTTCAGGCCCCAGAATGCAGTACGATATTAACACTGTATATGATTCCCTGTCCTTCAGGCCCCAGAATACAGTACGATACTAACACTGTATATGATACCCTGTCCTTCAGGCCCCAGAATACAGTACGATATTATCACTGTATATGATTCCCTGTCCTTCAGCCCCCAGAATACAGTACGATATTAACACTGTATATGATTCCCTGTCCTTCAGGCACCCCAGAATACAGTACGATATTAACACTGTATATGATTCCCTGTCCTTCAGGCCCCAGAATACAGTACGATATTAACACTGTATATGATTCCCTGTCCTTCAGGCCCCAGAATGCAGTACGAAATTAACACGGTATATGATTCCCTGTCCTTCAGGCCCCAGAATACAGTACGATATTAACACTGTATATGATTCCCTGTCCTTCAGGCCCCAGAATACAGTACGATATTAACACTGTATATGATACCCTGTCCTTCAGGCCCCAGAATACAGTACGATATTAACACTGTATATGATTCCCTGTCCTTCAGGCCCCAGAATACAGTACGATATTAACACTGTATATAATTCCCTGTCCTTCAGGCCCCAGAATACAGTACGATATTAACACTGTATATAATTCCCTGTCCTTCAGGCCCCAGAATACAGTACGATATTAACACTGTATATGATTCCCTGTCCATTAGGCCCCAGAATACAGTACGATATTAACACTGTGTATGATTCCCTGTCCTTCAGGCACCCCAGAATACAGTACGATATTAACACTGTATATGATTCCCTGTCCATTAGGCCCCAGAATACAGTACGATATTAACACTGTATATGATTCCCTGTCCTTCAGGCCCCAGAATGCAGTACGAAATTAACACGGTATATGATTCCCTGTCCTTCAGGCACCCCAGAATACAGTACGATATTAACACTGCATATGATTCCCTGTCCTTCAGGCCCCAGAATGCAGTACGAAATTAACACGGTATATGATTCCCTGTCCTTCAGGCCCCAGAATACAGTACGATATTAACACTGTATATGATTCCCTGTCCTTCAGGCCCCAGAATACAGTACGATATTAACCTCCTTGCTTCATTAATTAGCTTAGGGTTAATAATTTCTCTTCCGTCATTTTAACTCATTCCTGAAACTCTCCAGTACAGCATGACTCGGGAGATCTGTTGATACCTCACCACACGACTGAAGGTTTAGATACCTCACCACACGACTGAAGGTAGAGATACCTCACCACACGACTGAAGGTTTAGATACCTCACCACACTACTGAAGGTAGAGATACTGAGATACCTCACCATACTACTGAAGGTAGAGATACTGAGATACCTCACCATACTACTGAAGGTAGAGATACTGAGATACCTCACCATACTACTGAAGGTAGAGATACCTCACCACACTACTGAAGGTAGAGATTCTGAGATACCTCACCATACTACTGAAGGTAGAGATTACCTCACCATACTACTGAAGGTAGAGATACTGAGATACCTCACCATACTACTGAAGGTAGAGATACTGAGATACTAAACTGCTAACATGTCTGTAGAGATAGTAAACTGCTAACATTGCTGTAGAGATACTAAACTACTAACATTGCTGTAGAGATAGTAAACTACTAACATGTCTGTAGAGATACTAAACTACTAACATGTCTGTAGAGATAGTAAACTGCTAACATGTCTGTAGAGATACTAAACTACTAACATGTCTGTAGAGATACTAAACTACTAACATGTCTGTAGAGATAGTAAACTGCTAACATGTCTGTAGAGATACTAAACTACTAACATGTCTGTAGAGATAGTAAACTGCTAACATGTCTGTAGAGATACTAAACTACTAACATGTCTGTAGAGATACTAAACTACTAACATGTCTGTAGAGATACTAAACTACTAACATGTCTGTAGAGATAGTAAACTGCTAACATGTCTGTAGAGATACTAAACTACTAACATGTCTGTAGAGATACTAAACTACTAACATGTCTGTAGAGATACTAAACTGCTAACATTGCTGTAGAGATAGTAAACTGCTAACATTGCTGTAGAGATACTAAACTACTAACATGTCTGTAGAGATACTAAACTGCTAACATTGCTGTAGAGATAGTAAACTGCTAACATTGCTGTAGAGATACTAAACTACTAACATGTCTGTAGAGATACTAAACTGCTAACATTGCTGTAGAGATAGTAAACTGCTAACATTGCTGTAGAGATACTAAACTGCTAAAAATGCTGTAGAGATACTAAACTGCTAACATGTCTGTAGAGATTCTGAGCTACTAACATGTCTGTAGAGATACTAAACTGCTAACATGTCTGTAGAGATACTGAGCTACTAACAATGCTGTAGAGATACTAAACTACTAACATGTCTGTAGAGATAGTAAACTTCTAACATGTCTGTAGAGATTCTGAGCTACTAACATTACTGTAGAGATACTAAACTGCTAACATGTCTGTAGAGATACTCAGCTACTAACATTACTGTAGAGATACTGAGCTACTAACATGTCTGTAGAGATACTAAACTGCTAACAATGCTGTAGAGATACTGAGCTACTAACATGTCTATAGAGATACTAAACTGATAACATTGCTGTAGAGATACTGAGCTACTAACATGTCTGTAGAGATACTAAACTACTAACATTGCTGTAGAGATAGTAAACTTCTAACATGTCTGTAGAGATTCTGAGCTACTAACATTACTGTAGAGATACTAAACTGCTAACATGTCTGTAGAGATACTCAGCTACTAACATTACTGTAGAGATACTGAGCTACTAACATGTCTGTAGAGATACTAAACTGATAACATTGCTGTAGAGATACTGAGCTACTAACATGTCTGTAGAGATACTAAACTACTAACATTGCTGTAGAGATAGTAAACTTCTAACATGTCTGTAGAGATTCTGAGCTACTAACATGTCTGTAGAGATACTAAACTGCTAACATGTCTGTAGAGATACTGAGCTACTAACATTACTGTAGAGATACTGAGCTACTAACATGTCTGTAGAGATACTGAACTGCTAACATGTCTGTAGAGATACTGAGCTACTAACAATGCTGTAGAGATACTAAACTACTAACATGTCTGTAGAGATACTAAACTACTAACATGTCTGTAGAGATTTTTTTTAATTTAAAAAAAAAAAATTTTTAAACCTTTATTTAACCTGGCAATTCAGTTAAGAACAAATTCTTATTTTCAATGACGGCCTAGGAACAGTGGGTTAACTGCCTGTTCAGGGGCAGAACGACAGATTTGTACCATGTCAGCTCGGGGGTTTGAACTTGCAACCTTCCGGTTACTAGATACTAAACCGCTAACATTTGTATGGATTACTGAGCTACTAACATTGATGTAGACCCGTGCATGCCTAATCTACTATCTCTGAAGTAGTGATAGTCTTATACTGAGCTGAGCTTCTGATGGAATGAAGAAGAAGATTCTCATATTAATGACCTCTCTTAGAGCACTCTCTGTCGATCTCTCTCCCTCTCCCTCTCCCTGCATATCCTCCCTCCCATCAAAATATGGTGTTAGTAAGCTGCACGACTCCACCGCAGGTCAACGTACTAGTTGCATAACCAACTGGACCTGTTCTCAAGGTCATGCGACCTTTGACCCCTCCATCCTCTTATATCGTTATTGCGTTGACACCTCCTCTGACCTTCCTGCTTTATTTCTCTCCGCATCCCAAATGACTCCCTATTTCCTTCATGGAGCAAATTCTTTGATTCGGGTTCCATAGGGTTCTGGTTAAAAAGCAGTGCACTATGAAGGGAATAGGGTGCCATAGGGTTCTGGTTAAAAAGCAGTGCACTATGAAGGGAACAGGGAGTCATTTGGGATGCGGGAGAAACACTCATAATGTGTTATATAATGCCTTCGATCTCAGCCAAACTAACAAAGAGTTTGTGAGTTGAAGTGGAACTGGCATTGTGCTGTTGCAAAAAAATCTGTGTGTGGTTTAAATACACATGTGTCTCTCAGTGAAGGATACAGTTACAATAACTATATCTACAGTAAACAACATGTCTCTCAGTGAAGGATACAGTGACAAGAACTATATCTACAGTAAACAACATGTCTCTCAGTGAAGGATACAGTGACAAGAACTATATCTACAGTAAACAACATGTCTCTCAGTGAAGGATACAGCTACAATAACTACATCTACAGTAAACAACATGTCTCTCAGTGAAGGATACAGCTACAATAACTACATCTACAGTAAACAACATGTCTCTCAGTGAAGGATACAGTGACAAGAACTATATCTACAGTAAACAACATGTCTCTCAGTGAAGGATACAGTGACAAGAACTATATCTACAGTAAACAACATGTCTCACAGTGAAGGATTTAGCTACAATAAACAACATGTCTCTCAGTGAAGGATACAGCTACAATAAACACCCTGTTTCTCAGTGAAGGATATAGCTACAATAAACACCCTGTTTCTCAGTGAAGGATATAGCTACAATAAACAACATGCCTCTCAGTGAAGGATATAGCTACAATGAACAACATGTCTCTCAGTGAATGATATAGCTGCAAAAACTATATCTACAATAGAAAACATGCCTCTCAGTGAAGGATATATCTACAATAAACACCCTGTTTCTCAGTGAAGGATATAGCTACAATGAACAACATGTCTCTCAGTGAAGGATACAGCTACAAGAACTATATCTACAGTAAACAACATGTCTCTCAGTGAAGGATTTAGCTACAATAACTATATCTAGAGTAAACAATATGTCTCTCAGTGAAGGATATAGCTACAATAAACAACATGTCT
>NW_028322097.1:1240000-1247500 GCF_057628025.1 Oncorhynchus mykiss
GTCAGAGTTAGTTTTAAATAGTAAAGTTAGAGTCAGAGTTAGTTTTAAATAGTAAAGTTAGAGTCAGAGTTAGTTTTAAATAGTAAAGTTAGAGTCAGAGTTAGTTTTAAATAGTAAAGTTAGAGTCAGAGTTAGTTTTAAATAGTAAAGTTAGAGTCAGAGTTAGTTTTAAATAGTAAAGTTAGAGTCAGAGTTAGTTTTAAATAGTAAAGTTAGAGTCAGAGTTAGTTTTAAATAGTAAAGTTAGAGTCAGAGTTAGTTTTAAATAGTAAAGTTAGAGTCAGAGTTAGTTTTAAATAGTAAAGTTAGAGTCAGAGTTAGTTTTAAATAGTAAAGTTAGAGTCAGAGTTAGTTTTAAATAGTAAAGTTAGAGTCAGAGTTAGTTTTAAATAGTAAAGTTAGAGTCAGAGTTAGTTTTAAATAGTAAAGTTAGAGTCAGAGTTAGTTTTAAATAGTAAAGTTAGAGTCAGAGTTAGTTTTAAATAGTAAAGTTAGAGTCAGAGTTAGTTTTAAATAGTAAAGTTAGAGTCAGAGTTAGTTTTAAATAGTAAAGTTAGAGTCAGAGTTAGTTTTAAATAGTAAAGTTAGAGTCAGAGTTAGTTTTAAATAGTAAAGTTAGAGTCAGAGTTAGTTTTAAATAGTAAAGTTAGAGTCAGAGTTAGTTTTAAATAGTAAAGTTAGAGTCAGAGTTAGTTTTAAATAGTAAAGTTAGAGTCAGAGTTAGTTTTAAATAGTAAAGTTAGAGTCAGAGTTAGTTTTAAATAGTAAAGTTAGAGTCAGAGTTAGTTTTAAATAGTAAAGTTAGAGTCAGAGTTAGTTTTAAATAGTAAAGTTAGAGTCAGAGTTAGTTTTAAATAGTAAAGTTAGAGTCAGAGTTAGTTTTAAATAGTAAAGTTAGAGTCAGAGTTAGTTTTAAATAGTAAAGTTAGAGTCAGAGTTAGTTTTAAATAGTAAAGTTAGAGTCAGAGTTAGTTTTAAATAGTAAAGTTAGAGTCAGAGTTAGTTTTAAATAGTAAAGTTAGAGTCAGAGTTAGTTTTAAATAGTAAAGTTAGAGTCAGAGTTAGTTTTAAATAGTAAAGTTAGAGTCAGAGTTAGTTTTAAATAGTAAAGTTAGAGTCAGAGTTAGTTTTAAATAGTAAAGTTAGAGTCAGAGTTAGTTTTAAATAGTAAAGTTAGAGTCAGAGTTAGTTTTAAATAGTAAAGTTAGAGTCAGAGTTAGTTTTAAACAGTAAAGTTAGAGTCAGAGTTAGTTTTAAATAGTAAAGTTAGAGTCAGAGTTAGTTTTAAATAGTAAAGTTAGAGTCAGAGTTAGTTTTAAATAGTAAAGTTAGAGTCAGAGTTAGTTTTAAATAGTAAAGTTAGAGTCAGAGTTAGTTTTAAATAGTAAAGTTAGAGTCAGAGTTAGTTTTAAATAGTAAAGTTAGAGTCAGAGTTAGTTTTAAATAGTAAAGTTAGAGTCAGAGTTAGTTTTAAATAGTAAAGTTAGAGTCAGAGTTAGTTTTAAATAGTAAAGTTAGAGTCAGAGTTAGTTTTAAATAGTAAAGTTAGAGTCAGAGTTAGTTTTAAATAGTAAAGTTAGAGTCAGAGTTAGTTTTAAATAGTAAAGTTAGAGTCAGAGTTAGTTTTAAACAGTAAAGTTAGAGTCAGAGTTAGTTTTAAACAGTAAAGTTAGAGTCAGAGTTAGTTTTAAATAGTAAAGTTAGAGTCAGAGTTAGTTTTAAATAGTAAAGTTAGAGTCAGAGTTAGTTTTAAATAGTAAAGTTAGAGTCAGAGTTAGTTTTAAATAGTAAAGTTAGAGTCAGAGTTAGTTTTAAATAGTAAAGTTAGAGTCAGAGTTAGTTTTAAATAGTAAAGTTAGAGTCAGAGTTAGTTTTAAATAGTAAAGTTAGAGTCAGAGTTAGTTTTAAATAGTAAAGTTAGAGTCAGAGTTAGTTTTAAATAGTAAAGTTAGAGTCAGAGTTAGTTTTAAATAGTAAAGTTAGAGTCAGAGTTAGTTTTAAATAGTAAAGTTAGAGTCAGAGTTAGTTTTAAATAGTAAAGTTAGAGTCAGAGTTAGTTTTAAATAGTAAAGTTAGAGTCAGAGTTAGTTTTAAACAGTAAAGTTAGAGTCAGAGTTAGTTTTAAATAGTAAAGTTAGAGTCAGAGTTAGTTTTAAATAGTAAAGTTAGAGTCAGAGTTAGTTTTAAATAGTAAAGTTAGAGTCAGAGTTAGTTTTAAATAGTAAAGTTAGAGTCAGAGTTAGTTTTAAATAGTAAAGTTAGAGTCAGAGTTAGTTTTAAATAGTAAAGTTAGAGTCAGAGTTAGTTTTAAATAGTAAAGTTAGAGTCAGAGTTAGTTTTAAATAGTAAAGTTAGAGTCAGAGTTAGTTTTAAATAGTAAAGTTAGAGTCAGAGTTAGTTTTAAATAGTAAAGTTAGAGTCAGAGTTAGTTTTAAATAGTAAAGTTAGAGTCAGAGTTAGTTTTAAATAGTAAAGTTAGAGTCAGAGTTAGTTTTAAATAGTAAAGTTAGAGTCAGAGTTAGTTTTAAATAGTAAAGTTAGAGTCAGAGTTAGTTTTAAATAGTAAAGTTAGAGTCAGAGTTAGTTTTAAATAGTAAAGTTAGAGTCAGAGTTAGTTTTAAATAGTAAAGTTAGAGTCAGAGTTAGTTTTAAATAGTAAAGTTAGAGTCAGAGTTAGTTTTAAATAGTAAAGTTAGAGTCAGAGTTAGTTTTAAATAGTAAAGTTAGAGTCAGAGTTAGTTTTAAATAGTAAAGTTAGAGTCAGAGTTAGTTTTAAATAGTAAAGTTAGAGTCAGAGTTAGTTTTAAATAGTAAAGTTAGAGTCAGAGTTAGTTTTAAATAGTAAAGTTAGAGTCAGAGTTAGTTTTAAATAGTAAAGTTAGAGTCAGAGTTAGTTTTAAATAGTAAAGTTAGAGTCAGAGTTAGTTTTAAATAGTAAAGTTAGAGTCAGAGTTAGTTTTAAATAGTAAAGTTAGAGTCAGAGTTAGTTTTAAATAGTAAAGTTAGAGTCAGAGTTAGTTTTAAATAGTAAAGTTAGAGTCAGAGTTAGTTTTAAATAGTAAAGTTAGAGTCAGAGTTAGTTTTAAATAGTAAAGTTAGAGTCAGAGTTAGTTTTAAATAGTAAAGTTAGAGTCAGAGTTAGTTTTAAATAGTAAAGTTAGAGTCAGAGTTAGTTTTAAATAGTAAAGTTAGAGTCAGAGTTAGTTTTAAACAGTAAAGTTAGAGTCAGAGTTAGTTTTAAATAGTAAAGTTAGAGTCAGAGTTAGTTTTAAATAGTAAAGTTAGAGTCAGAGTTAGTTTTAAATAGTAAAGTTAGAGTCAGAGTTAGTTTTAAATAGTAAAGTTAGAGTCAGAGTTAGTTTTAAATAGTAAAGTTAGAGTCAGAGTTAGTTTTAAATAGTAAAGTTAGAGTCAGAGTTAGTTTTAAATAGTAAAGTTAGAGTCAGAGTTAGTTTTAAATAGTAAAGTTAGAGTCAGAGTTAGTTTTAAATAGTAAAGTTAGAGTCAGAGTTAGTTTTAAATAGTAAAGTTAGAGTCAGAGTTAGTTTTAAATAGTAAAGTTAGAGTCAGAGTTAGTTTTAAATAGTAAAGTTAGAGTCAGAGTTAGTTTTAAATAGTAAAGTTAGAGTCAGAGTTAGTTTTAAACAGTAAAGTTAGAGTCAGAGTTAGTTTTAAACAGTAAAGTTAGAGTCAGAGTTAGTTTTAAATAGTAAAGTTAGAGTCAGAGTTAGTTTTAAATAGTAAAGTTAGAGTCAGAGTTAGTTTTAAATAGTAAAGTTAGAGTCAGAGTTAGTTTTAAATAGTAAAGTTAGAGTCAGAGTTAGTTTTAAATAGTAAAGTTAGAGTCAGAGTTAGTTTTAAATAGTAAAGTTAGAGTCAGAGTTAGTTTTAAATAGTAAAGTTAGAGTCAGAGTTAGTTTTAAATAGTAAAGTTAGAGTCAGAGTTAGTTTTAAATAGTAAAGTTAGAGTCAGAGTTAGTTTTAAATAGTAAAGTTAGAGTCAGAGTTAGTTTTAAATAGTAAAGTTAGAGTCAGAGTTAGTTTTAAATAGTAAAGTTAGAGTCAGAGTTAGTTTTAAATAGTAAAGTTAGAGTCAGAGTTAGTTTTAAACAGTAAAGTTAGAGTCAGAGTTAGTTTTAAATAGTAAAGTTAGAGTCAGAGTTAGTTTTAAATAGTAAAGTTAGAGTCAGAGTTAGTTTTAAATAGTAAAGTTAGAGTCAGAGTTAGTTTTAAATAGTAAAGTTAGAGTCAGAGTTAGTTTTAAATAGTAAAGTTAGAGTCAGAGTTAGTTTTAAATAGTAAAGTTAGAGTCAGAGTTAGTTTTAAATAGTAAAGTTAGAGTCAGAGTTAGTTTTAAATAGTAAAGTTAGAGTCAGAGTTAGTTTTAAATAGTAAAGTTAGAGTCAGAGTTAGTTTTAAATAGTAAAGTTAGAGTCAGAGTTAGTTTTAAATAGTAAAGTTAGAGTCAGAGTTAGTTTTAAATAGTAAAGTTAGAGTCAGAGTTAGTTTTAAATAGTAAAGTTAGAGTCAGAGTTAGTTTTAAATAGTAAAGTTAGAGTCAGAGTTAGTTTTAAATAGTAAAGTTAGAGTCAGAGTTAGTTTTAAATAGTAAAGTTAGAGTCAGAGTTAGTTTGAAACAGTTGTAGAAGTGATTTATTTTCCATCCTTATCAAGGTGTGAAAACTTTCCACTTTGAAATATGAAAGCTGTAGAGTCAGGGTTAGTTTGACATGTGAAAGTTATATTCGGAGATAGATTAAAATCTTAAAGTTATAGAGTGAGAGTTAATTTTAATACAGTGCCTTGCGAAAGTATTCGGCCCCCTTCAACTTTGCGACCTTTTGCCACATTTCAGGCTTCAAAGATAAAGATATAAAACTGTATTTTTTTGTGAAGAATCAACAACAAGTGGGACACAATCATGAAGTGGAACGACATTTATTGGATATTTCAAACTTTTTTAACAAATCAAAAACTGAAAAATTGGGCGTGCAAAATTATTCAGCCCCCTTAAGTTAATACTTTGTAGCGCCACCTTTTGCTGCGATTACAGCTGTAAGTCGCTTGGGGTATGTCTCTATCAGTTTTGCACATCGAGAGACTGAATTTTTTTCCCATTCCTCCTTGCAAAACAGCTCGAGCTCAGTGAGGTTGGATGGAGAGCATTTGTGAACAGCAGTTTTCAGTTCTTTCCACAGATTCTCGATTGGATTCAGGTCTGGACTTTGACTTGGCCATTCTAACACCTGGATATGTTTATTTTTGAACCATTCCATTGTAGAGTTTGCTTTATGTTTTGGATCATTGTCTTGTTGGAAGACAAATCTCCGTCCCAGTCTCAGGTCTTTTGCAGACTCCATCAGGTTTTCTTCCAGAATGGTCCTGTATTTGGCTCCATCCATCTTCCCATCAATTTTAACCACCTTCCCTGTCCCTGCTGAAGAAAAGCAGGCCCAAACCATGATGCTGCCACCACCATGTTTGACAGTGGGGATGGTGTGTTCAGCTGTGTTGCTTTTACGCCAAACATAAAGTTTTGCATTGTTGCCAAAAAGTTCAATTTTGGTTTCATCTGACCAGAGCACCTTCTTCCACATGTTTGGTGTGTCTCCCAGGTGGCTTGTGGCAAACTTTAAACAACACTTTTTATGGATATCTTTAAGAAATGGCTTTTTTCTTGCCACTCTTCCATAAAGGCCAGATTTGTGCAATATACGACTGATTGTTGTCCTATGGACAGAGTCTCCCACCTCAGCTGTAGATCTCTGCAGTTCATCCAAAGTGATCATGGGTCTCTTGGCTGCTTCTCTGATCAGTCTTCTCCTTGTATGAGCTGAAAGTTTAGAGGGACGGCCAGGCCTTGGTAGATTTGCAGTGGTCTGATACTCCTTCCATTTCAATATTATCGCTTGCACAGTGCTCCTTGGGATGTTTAAAGCTTGGGAAATCTTTTTGTATCCAAATCCGGCTTTAAACTTCTTCACAACAGTATCTCGGACCTGCCTGGTGTGTTCCTTGTTCTTCATGCGCTTTTAACGGACCTCTGAGACTATCACAGTGCAGGTGCATTGATACGGAGACTTGATTACACACAGGTGGATTGTATTTATAATCATTAGTCATTTAGGTCAACATTGGATCATTCAGAGATCCTCACTGAACTTCTGGAGAGAGTTTGCTGCACTGAAAGTAAAGGGGCTGAATAATTTTGCACGCCCAATTTTTCAGTTTTTGATTTGTTAAAAAAGTTTGAAATATCCAATAAATGTCGTTCCACTTCATGATTGTGTCCCACTTGTTGTTGATTCGTCACAAAAAAATACAGTTTTATATCTTTATGTTTGAAGCCTGAAATGTGGCAAAAGGTCGCAAAGTTCAAGGGGGCCGAATACTTTCGCAAGGCACTGTATAATTGTTGTACTGTATGTGTGTCTATAGCTGTGTTTAATGTTGTGTTAGTGAATGTAAGTTGTTTTGCCTGAAACTGTGTTCCCCCCCTGCTGCTATTGGACCAGGTCTCTCTTGGAAAAGAGATGTTTTCTCAATGAGAAAAACCTGTAAAAAAAAAAAAAAAAAACTATTAAATAAAACATTTTATTTTTTTTACTTTTGATATTTTAGTCAGCAGATGGTCCAGAGCAACACATTGTACAGAAGGGGGCATTCGTCTTAAGATAGCAAGACAACCACATAGGTTGGAAGTCAACTATACAGGATATGAACATTCCATTCCAGCTAAGGAACGGACGGACATACAGAGCATTCGTCTTAAAGATAGCAAGACAACCACATAGGTTGGAAGTCAACTATACAGGATACGAACATCCAGCTAAGGAACGGACGGACATACAGAGCATTCGTCTTAAAGATAGCAAGACAACCACATAGGTTGGAAGTCAACTATACAGGATACGAACATTCCATTCCAGCTAAGGAACGGACGGACATACAGAGCATTCGTCTTAAAGATAGCAAGACAACCACATAGGTTGGAAGTCAACTATACAGGATACGAACATCCAGCTAAGGAACGGACGGACATACAGAGCATTCGGAAAGTATTCAGACCTCTTGACCTTTTTCCACATTTTGTTTACCAGCTTTATTCTAAAATGTATTGAAAAAAAAATTATTCCCCTAATCAAACTACACACATTACCCCATAATGACGTCACAATAACCCACAGTGACATCATAATACCCCATAATGACATCACAATACCACATAATGACATCACAATAACCCATAATGACATCACAATACCCCATAATGACATCACAACATCCCATAATGACATCACAATACCCCATAATGACAAGTATTAGCTTCATTAGGTTCGTTTTGCTATTCATTGTGTTTTGTTTCTTTGAGTTTTTCACTTCATAAATAAAGAAGAGGGAACCATACCACGCTGCGCCTTGGTCCACTCATTATGACGATCGTGACAGATACAGTGTTTTGGATGTAGTTAAAAAGGATGGATATAGTGTTTTGGGTGT